>NC_088417.1:106057452-106325114 GCF_034236695.1 Oncorhynchus nerka | reverse complement strand
CATCTACTATATATTCTCCTCTCCTCTATTCTCCTCTCCCTATTCTCCTCTCCTCTATTCTCCTCTCCTCTATTCTCCTCTCCTCTATTCTCCTCTCCCCTATTCTCCTCTCCTCTATTCTCCTCTCCTCTATTCTCCTCTCCTCTATTCTCCTCTCCTCTATTCCTCTCCTCTATTCTCCTCTCCCCTATTCTCCTCTCCTCTATTCTCCTCTCCCTCTATTCTCCTCTCCTCTATTCTCCTCTTCTCTATTCTCCTCTCCCCTATTCTCCTCTCCTCTATTCTCCTCTCCTCTATTCTCCTCTCCTCTATTCTCCTCTCCTCTATTCTCCTCTCCCTATTCTCCTCTCCCTATTCTCCTCTCCTCTATTCTCCTCTCCTCTATTCTCCTCTTCTCTATTCTCCTCTCCTCTATTCTCCTCTCCTCTATTCTCCTCTCCCTATTTCTCCTCTCCCCTATTCTCCTCCTCTCCTCTATTCTCCTCTCCTCTATACTCCCCTCCCCTATTCTCCTCTCCCCTATTCTCCTCTCCTCTATTCTCCTCTCCTCTATTCTCCTCTCCTCTATTCTCCTCTCCCCTATTCTCCTCTCCCCTATTCTCCTCTCCCTATTCTCTTCTTCTCTATTCTCCTCTCCTCTATTCTCTTCTTCTCTATTCTCCTCTCCTCTATTCTCCTCTCCCCTATTCTCCTCCCCCTATTCTCCTCTTCTCTATTCTCCTCTCCCTATTCTCCTCTTCCCTCATTTCGTATATACTCCCCTCCCTATTCTCCTCTTCTCTATTCTCCTCTCCCCTATTCTCCTCTTCTCTATTCTCCTCTCCCCTATTCTCATCTCCTCTATTCTCCTCTCCCCTATTCTCCTCTTCTCTATTCTCCTCTCCCCTATTCTCCTCTCCCCTATTCTCCTCTTCTCTATTCTCCTCTCCCCTATTCTCCTCTTCCCTCATTTCGTATATACTCCCCTCCCCTATTCTCCTCTTCTCTATTCTCCTCTCCCCTATTCTCCTCTTCTCTATTCTCCTCTACTGTATTCTCCTCTTCTCTATTCTCCTCTTCTCTATTCTCCTCTCCCCTATTCTCCTCTCCCCTATTCTCCTCTTCTCTATTCTCCTATTCTCTATTCTCCTCTTCTCTATTCTCCTCTCCCCTATTCTCCTCTTCTCTATTCTCCTCTTCTCTATTCTCCTCTCCCTATTCTCCTCTTCTCTATTCTCCTCTCCTCTATTCTCCTCTCTCCCTATTCTCCTCTTCTCTATTCTCCTATTCTCTATTCTCCTCTTCTCTATTCTCCTCTCCCTATTCTCCTCTTCTCTATTCTCTATTCTCCTATTCTCTATTCTCCTATTCTCTATTCTCCTCTCCCTATTCTCCTCTTCTCTATTCTCCTATTCTCTATTCTCCTCTTCTCTATTCTCCTCTCCCCTATTCTCCTCTCCCCTATTCTCCTCTTCTCTATTCTCCTATTCTCTATTCTCCTCTCCCTATTCTCCTCTCCCCTATTCTCCTCTTCTCTATTCTCCTATTCTCTATTCTCCTCTCCCCTATTCTCCTCTTCTCTATTCTCCTCTCCCCTATTCTCCTCTTCTCTATTCTCCTCTCCCCTATTCTCTACTTCCCTCTTTTCCTATATTCTCCTCTTCTCTATTCTCCTCTATTCTCCTCTCTCCTATTCTCCTCTCCCCTATTCTCCTCTCCCCTATTCTCCTCTTCTCTATTCTCCTCTTCTCTATTCTCTACTTCCCTCTTTTCCTATATTCTCCTCTTCTCTATTCTCCTCTATTCTCCTCTCTCCTATTCTCCTCTTCTCTATTCTCCTCTCCTCTATTCTCCTCTCCTCTATTCTCCTCTCCTCTATTCTCCTCTCCTCTATTCTCCTCTCCCACTGACATCTACTCCATCTACTATATATTCTCCTCTCCTCTATTCTCCTCTCCTCTATTCTCCTCTCCTCTATTCTCCTCTCCTCTATTCTCCTCTCCTCTATTCTCCTCTCCCCTATTCTCCTCTCCTCTATCTCCTCTCCTCTATTCTCCCTCTCCTCTATTCTCCTCTCCTCTATTCTCCTCTCCTCTATTCTCCTCCTCTCCCCTATTCTCCTCTCCCCTATTCTCCTCTCCTCTATTCTCCTCTCCTCTATTCTCCTCTCCTCTATTCTCCTCTCCTCTATTCTCCTCTCTCCTCTATTCTCCTCTCCTCTATTCTCCTCTCCTCTATTCTCCTCTCCTCTATTCTCCTCTCCTCTATTCTCCTCTCCTCTATTCTCCTCTCCTCTATTCTCCTCTCCCCTATTCTCCTCTCCTCTATTCTCCTCTCCTCTATTCTCCTCTCCTCTATTCTCCTCTCCTCTATTCTCCTCTTCTCTATTCTCCTCTCCCTATTCTCCTCTTCTCTATTCTCCTCTTCTCTATTCTCCTCTCCTCTATTCTCCCTCTTCTATTCTCCTCTCCTCTATTCTCCTCTCCCTATTCTCCTCTCCCCTATTCTCCTCTATTCTCCACTTCCCTCTTTTCCTATATTCTCCTCTTCTCTATTCTCCTCTCCCCTATTCTCCTCTCCCCTATTCTCCTCTTCTCTATTCTCCTCTCCCCTATTCTCCTCTCCTTTATTCTCATCTACTGTATTCTATTCTCATCTCCCCTATTCTCATCTCCTCTATTCTCCTCTCCTCTATTCTCCTCTCCTCTATTCTCCTCTCCTCTATTCTCCTCTCCCCTATTCTCCTCTCCCTATTCTCCTCTCCTCTATTCTCCTCTCCTCTATTCTCCTCTCCCCTATTCTCCTCTCCCCTATTCTCCTCTCCTCTATTCTCCTCTCCCCTATTCTCCTCTCCTCTATTCTCCTCTCCCCTATTCTCCTCTCCCCTATTCTCCTCTCCCCTATTCTCCTCTCCCCTATTCTCCTCTCCCTATTCTCCTCTCCCCTATTCTCATCTCCCCTATTCTCCTCTTCTCTATTCTCCTCTTCTCTATTCTCCTCTTCTCCATTCTCCTCTCCCCTATTCTCCTCTCCTGTATTCTCATCTACTGTATTCTATTCTACTCTCCCCTATTCTCCTCTTCTCTATACTCCTCTCCCCTATTCTCCTCTTCTCTATTCTCCACTTCCCTCCTTCCCTCCTTTCCTATATTCTCATTTTCTCTCCTCTATTCTCCTTTCCTCTCCTATATTCTCCTTTTCTCTCCTCTATTCTCATTTTCTCTCCTCTATTCTACTTTCTCTCCCCTAGTCTCCTTTTCTCTCCCCATTTCTCTCCTCTCCTCTCCTCTCCTCTCTCCACTTCTCTCCCCTAGTCTCCTTGTCTCTCTCCTTTTCTCTCCCCTAGTCTCCTCATCTCTCTCACAGTCTCTTCTTCTCTCCCCTAGTCTCCTCTTCTATCTCATTTTCTCTCCGCTAGCCTCCTCTCCTCTCTCATTTTCTCTCTCCTAGTCTCCTCTTCACTCCTCTTTTCTTCTCTCCCCTAGTCTCCTCTCCTCTCTCTTTTATTCTTTCCCTTAGTCTCCTCTCCTCTCTCCCTTTCTCTCCTCTAGTCTCCTCTTCTCTCTCCTAGTCTCCTCTTCTCTCTCCTTGTCTCTCCACCAATCTCCTCTTCTCTCTCCCTTTTTCTCACCTAATCTCCTCTTCTCTCTCTTATTTTCTCTTTCCTAGTCTCCTCTTCTCTTCCCTAGTCTCCTCTTCTCTCCCCAGTCTCCTCTTCTCTCACCTCTTCTCTCCCCTAGCCTCCTCCTCTCTCTCCTTTTATCTCCCCTAGTCTCCTCTTCTCTCTCCTAGTCTCTTCTTCTCTCCCCTAGTCTCCTCTTCTCTCTCCTAGTCTCCTCTTCTCTCCCCTAGTTTCTTCTTCTCTCCCCTAGTCTCCTCTTGTCTCTCCTAGTCTCTTCTTCTCTCCTCTAGTCTCATCTCCTCTCTCCTTTTCTCTCCCCTAGCCTCCTCTCCTCTCTCATTTTCTCTCCCCTAGTCTCCTCTTCTCTCTCATTTTCTCTCCCCTAGCCTCCTCTCCTCTATAATTTTCTCTCCCCTAGTCTCTTCTTCTCTCTCATTCTCTCTCCCCCTAATCTCCTCTCCTCTCTCATTTTCTCTCCCCTAGTCTCCACTTCTCTCTCATTTTCGCTCCCTAGCCTCCTCTCCTCCTCCTTTTTTCTCTCCTAGTCTCCTCTTCTCTTCCCTACTCCCCTCTTCTCTCACCTCTTATCTCCCCTAGTCTCCTCTCCTCTCTCTTTTATTCTTTCCCTTAGTCTCCTCTCCTCTCTCCCTTTCTCTCCTCTAGTCTCCTCTTCTCTCTCCTAGTCTCCTCTTCTCTCTCCTTGTCTCTCCACCAATCTCCTCTTCTCTCTCCCTTTTTCTCACCTAATCTCCTCTTCTCTCTCTTATTTTCTCTTTCCTAGTCTCCTCTTCTCTTCCCTAGTCTCCTCTTCTCTCCCCAGTCTCCTCTTCTCTCACCTCTTCTCTCCCCTAGCCTCCTCCTCTCTCTCCTTGTATCTCCCCTAGTCTCCTCTTCTCTCTCCTAGTCTCTTCTTCTCTCCCCTAGTCTCCTCTTCTCTCTCCTAGTCTCCTCTTCTCTCCCCTAGTTTCTTCTTCTCTCCCCTAGTCTCCTCTTGTCTCTCCTAGTCTCTTCTTCTCTCCTCTAGTCTCATCTCCTCTTTCCTTTTCTCTCCCCTAGCCTCCTCTCCTCTCTCATTTTCTCTCCCCTAGTCTCCTCTTCTCTCTCATTTTCTCTCCCCTAGCCTCCTCTCCTCTATAATTTTCTCTCCCCTAGTCTCTTCTTCTCTCTCATTCTCTCTCCCCTAATCTCCTCTCCTCTCTCATTTTCTCTCCCCTAGTCTCCACTTCTCTCTCATTTTCGCTCCCCTAGCCTCCTCTCCTCTCTCCTTTTTTCTCTCCTAGTCTCCTCTTCTCTTCCCTACTCTCCTCTTCTCTCACCTCTTCTCTCCCCTAGTCTCCTCTCCTCTCCTCTCTCTTTTATTCTTTCCCTTAGTCACCTCTCCTCTCTCCCTTTCTCTCCTCTAGTCTCCTCTTCTCTCTCCTAGTCTCCTCTTCTCTCTCCTTGTCTCTCCACCAATCTCCTCTTCTCTCTCCCTTTTTCTCACCTAGTCTCCTCTTCTCTCTCTTATTTTCTCTTTCCTAGTCTCCTCTCCTCTCTTATTTTCTCTCCCCTAGTCTCCTCTTCTCTCTCCCTTTCTCTCCCCTAGTCTCCTCTTCTCTCTCCTAGTCTCCTCTTCTCTCCCCTAGTCTCCTCTCCTCTCTCTTATTTTCTCTCCCCTAGTCTCCTCTCCTCTCTCTTATTTTTTCTCCCCTAGTCTCCTCTCCTCTCTCTTATTTTCTCTCCCCTAGTCTCCTCTTCTCTCTCCCTTTCTCTCCCCTAGTCTCCACTTTCTCTCCTAGTCTCTTCGTCTCTCCCCTAGTCTCCTCTCCTCTCTCTCATTTTCTCTCCCCTAGTCTCCTCTCCTCTCTCTTATTTTATCTCCCCTAGTCTCCTCTCTTCTCTCTTATTTTCTCTCCCCTAGTCTCCTCTTCCCTCCCATAGTCTCCTCTTCTCTCTCTTTTTCTCTCCCATAGTCCCATTTTCTCTCCCCTATTCTCCTCTCCTCTCTCTTTTTCTTTCCACCAGTCTCCTCTCTTCTCTCCCTTTCTCCCCCCTAGTCTCCTCTCCTCTCGCCTTTTCTATCCCATAGTCTCTCCTCTTCTCTCATTTTTTCCTCTCTCCTCTTCCTTTCTCGCTTATTCTCCTCTCCTTCTCTCTTCAAACAGGTCTAAGGCCAAAGGGTCCTTGTTAATGAGGTTATAGGTTGACTGTCGTTAACCTCCCCCTCCTAACACATTCAGAGAAAATGGGAGATTGCTCACTTAAGATCCCTGCTACACTTTTGCACAGGCTAGGTTAGGGTTCAGCCTGGCCCAGGGTCAGGTTTAGGGGTCAGAGGCTAGAGATTTCTTCTGTAGTGTAGGGTAGGTGTATGACTGTTGCGGTGATGTCAGTCATGAGTCCTGACCACAGTAAAATTCAACTGGACCGTTGAGTCACGGTGTTCTCCTCTTATGGACTCTGGACATGCTTTGGTAGCACCCAACTCACTAATAATCAACAGGTCCTAAGGACCTGGTACTCAGGGCTCTATTGTCCCTCCATCAGGTTCTAAAGACCTGGTACTCAGGGCTCTATTGTCCCTCCATTAGGTCCTAATGACCTGGTACTCAGGGCTCTATATCCCTCCATCAGGTCCTAATGACCTGGTACTCAGGGCTCTATATCCCTCCATCAGGTCCTAATGACCTGGTACTCAGGGCTCTATTGTCCCTCCATCAGGTCCTAAGGACCTGGTACTCAGGGCTCTATATTGTCCCTCCATCAGGTTCTAATGACCTGGTACTCAGGGCTCTATATTGTCCCTCCATCAGGTTCTAATGACCTGGTACTCAGGGCTCTATATTGTCCCTCCATCAGGTTCTAATGACCTGGTACTCAGGGCTCTATATTGTCCCTCCATCAGGTCCTAAGGACCTGGTACTCAGGGCTCTATTGTCCCTCCATCAGGTTCTAATGACCTGGTACTCAGGGCTCTATTGTCCCTCCATCAGGTTCTAATGACCTGGTACTCAGGACTCTATTGTCCCTCCATCAGGTTCTAATGACTTGGTACTCAGGGCTCTATTGTCCCTCCATCAGGTTCTAATGACCTGGTACTCAGGACTCTATTGTCCCGCCATCAGGTTCTAATGACCTGGTACTCAGGGCTCTATTGTCCCTCCATCAGGTTCTAATGACCTGGTACTCAGGACTCTATTGTCCCTCCATCAGGTTCTAATGACTTGGTACTCAGGGCTCTATTGTCCCTCCATCATGTTCTAATGACCTGGTACTCAGGACTTATTGTCCCATTAACCACTCTGGCATCAATGGAAATGCAATCGAAAAAAACACATCATCAAAACAGTATCCTGATTTTAAAACTCAGCTCACTTTGATGATTAATTTGAAGACAAAAGTTCAACAGCAGGTTGGAACAGTGTAAAACATGGTAGTTGTTTCAAAGTTTAACACAATGAAATGAACAGTGCAATCTAAGGTGATAATTCATTCAAAACATCCATACACATATTAGAGCTTATGCATAGGCGTATAAGCCCAAGACCAAAAAAAAGCCTGAATTAAATGTATGATTGTGATTTATACAATTGTCAAAGCTAAAATACCACCACTGCAGGATTTACCAATAGCAGGTCAGTTATCAGTCCTCGTGAAACCCTACAGAGCTGATAGATGCTGCTCTACCTTACCACTGAGCTAGTCTACAGCTAGGGACTGTTCCACAAGATCAACAGTAAGGGCCTTACAGGGAAGTGGGCTATCCTCGAAGTTGACTGCCTACGCTACCTCACCTTGAACCGTATAAAGCCAGCACCTTCTCAGAATTATCCGGGACAGAGTTTCAACCTCGACACACTAACAACTAATGCTAACTCATGATGACGTATTCAGAGGTTAACACCTAATGCTAACTCATGATGACCTATTCAGAGGTTAACACCTAATGCTAACTCATGATGACGTATTCAGAGTTTAACACCTAATGCTAACTCATGATGACGTATTCAGAGGTTAACACCTAATGCTAACCTCGTACTGACCTCGCCTTCTGGATGATAGCGGGGTGAACAGGCAGTGGCTCGGGTGGTTGCTGTCCTTGATGATCTTTATGGCCTTCCTGTGACATCGGGTGGTGTAGGTGTCCTGGAGGGCAGGTAGTTTGCCCCCGGTGATGCGTTGTGCAGACCTCACTACCCTCTGGAGAGCCTTATGGTTGTGGGCGGAGCAGTTGCCGTACCAGGCGGTGATACAGCCCGACAGGATGCTCTCGATTGTGCATCTGTAGAAGTTTGTGAGTGCTTTTGGTGACAAGCCGAATTTCTTCAGCCTCCTGAGGTTGAAGAGGCGCTGCTGCGCCTTCTTCATGATGCTGTCTGTGTGGGTGGACCAATTCAGTTTGTCTGTGATGTGTACGCCAAGGAACTTAAAACTTACTACCCTCTCCACTACTGTTCCATCGATGTGGATAGGGGGGTGTTCCCTCTGCTGTTTCCTGAAGTCCACAATCATCTCCTTAGTTTTGTTGACGTTGAGTGTGAGGTTATTTTCCTGACACCACACTCCGAGGGCCCTCACCTCCTGCCTGTAGGCCGTCTCGTCGTTGTTGGTAATCAAGCCTACCACTGTTGTGTCGTCCGCAAACTTGATGATTGAGTTGGAGGCGTTCGTGGCCACGCAGTCGTGGGTGAACAGGGTGTACAGGAGAGGGCTCAGAACGCACCCTTGTGGGGCCCCAGTGTTGAGGATCAGCGGGGTGGAGATGTTGTTGCCTACCCTCACCACCTGGGGGTGGCCAGTCAGGAAGTCCAGTACCCAGTTGCACAGGGCGGGGTCGAGACTCAGGGTCTCAAGCTTGATGACGAGCTTGGAGGGCACTATGGTGTTAAATGCCGAGCTGTAATCGATGAACAGCATTCTCACGTAGGTATTCCTCTTGTCCAGATGGGTTAGGGCAGTGTGCAGTGTGGTTGAGATTGCATCGTCTGTGGACCTATGGGCGGTAAGCAAAATAGAGTGGGTCTAGGGTGTCAGGTAGGGTGGAGGTGATATGGTCCTTGACTAGTCTCTCAAAGCACTTCATGATGACGGAAGTGAGTGCTACCTAATGCTAACTCATGATGACGTATTGAGAGGTTAACACCTAATGCTAACTCATGATGACGTATTGAGAGGTTAACACCTAATGCTAACTCATGATAACGTGTCTCTACCCCTCCTACTGTCTCTAGAGAGTTGAAAACAGCAGGTCTGGTAGCAACCTGTGAGAGAGATGGTGAGTGAGTGAGTGAGTGAGTGAGTGAGTGAGTGAGTGAGTGAGTGAGTGAGTGAGTGAGTGAGTGAGCATACTTAAATTCAAACAGGACCCCGGATAAGACAGGAGAAATACTCCAGATATAACAGACTGACCCTAGCTCCCTGACACAAACTACTGCAGCATAAATAATGGAGGCTGAGACAGGAAGGGTTGGGAGACACTGTGGCCCCATCCGACGATAACCCCGGACAGGGCAAAACAGGAAGGATATAACCCCACCCACTTTGCCAAAGCACAGTCCCCACACCACTAGAGGGATATCTTCAACCACTGACTTACCATCCTGAGAAAAGGCTGAGTATAGCCCACAAAGATCTCCGCCACGACACAACCCAAGGGTGGCGTCAACCCGGACAGGAAGATCATGTAAGTGACTCAACCCACTCAAGCGATGCACCCCTCCTAGGGACGGCATGGAAGAGCACCAGTAAGCCAGTGACTCAGCCCCTGTAATAGGGTTAGAGGCACAGAGTCCCAGTGGAGAGAGGGGAACCGGCCAGGCAGAGACAACAAGGGCGGTTCGTTGCTCCAGAGCCTTTCCATTCACCTTCACACTCCTGGGCCAGACTACACTCAATCATTGGACCTACTGAAGAGATGGGTCTTCAAAAAAGACTTAAAGGTTGAGACCGAGTCTGCGTCTCTCACATGGGTAGGCAGACCATTCCATATAAATGGATCTCTATAGGAGAAAGTCCTGCCTCCAGCTGTTTGCTTAGAAATTCTAGGGAGAGTAAGGAGGCCTGCGTCCTGTGACACGTGTAGGTATGTACGGCAGGACCAAATCGGAAAGATAGGTAGGAGCAAGGGAATGTAATGCTTTGTAGGTTAGCAGTAAAATCTTGAATCAGCACTTGCCTTGACAGGAAGCCAGTGTAGATAGGCTAGCACTGGAGTAATATGATCAAATTTTTTGGTTCTAGTCAGGATTCTAGCAGCCGTGTTTAGCACTAACTGAACTGTTTTTAGTGCTTTATCCAGGTAGATGGAAAGTAGAGCATTGCAGTATTCTAACCTAGAAGTAACAAAAGCATGAATAACATTTTCTTCATCATTTTCGGACAGAAAGTTTCTGATTTTTTGCAATGTAACGTAGATGGTAAAAAAGCTGGCTTTGAAACAGTCTTGATATGTTCGTCAAAAGAGAGTTCAGGGTCCAGACTAACGCCGACGTCCTTCACCGTTTGTTTTGAGACAACACTACAACCATCAAGATTAATTGTCAGATTCAACAAAAAATATTTTTGTTTCTTTCTTTTTTTTTTTTTTTTTTCTCGGTGCATTCAACATGTCAATACCGCTCATAAAAAAGTAGTGATGAAATCAGTCTCTCTTCCACTTTCAGCCAGGAGAGATTGACATGCATATTATAAAAAAATTCTGAGCCAATTGCAATTTTCCGAAGTCATTTTTTTGTGGCACCTGACCACACGACTGAACAGTAGTCAAGGTGAGACAACACTAGGGCCTGTAGGACCTGCCTTGTTAGTGCTGTTAAGAAGACGGAGCATCACTTTATCATAGACAGACTTCTCCCCATCTTAGCTACTACTGCATCAATATGTTTTGACAATGACAGATTACAATCTAGTGTTACTCCAAGCAGTTTAGTCATCTCAACTTGCTCAATTTCCACATTATTTATTACAAAAATGAGTTGAGTGAGTGTTTTGTTCCAAATACAATGCTTTTAGTTTTAGAAATATTTATCAAGACACAAGGCGAGGACCAGATGCAGAATCAGGAGGCAGATGGTTGGAGTCTTACAATATTTATTAATCCAAAAGGCAAGAGAATGGTTGTGGACAGGCAAAAGGTCAAAACCACTAAGCGCAAACCAGATGGGATGTCATATAGCTGCAGAATGCTGTGGTAGCCATGCTGGTTAAGTGTGCCTTGGATAGTGTATTAACATAATAATCTGATTTTGCATTTTTTAACTAGTTTTACACACAGATTTCTCAAATCACCTGAAAGACTGCCAGTCTGGGACCGAGTCTGTGAATCTAGCTTTGGCCCAGGCAGCATCTCTCTTGTGTATGACTTCAGATAGCTCTGGACTGAATCAAGGACAAGGGAGCATATTTATCTACAATATAATTGAAAACATTTGAGAATGGGTTCAGAACCAACTCTGGTTCAGGTATAGATGCAATACAATCAAAGTCACCAAAATAAAAGGTCACAAAGGCCTGTTCATTGAAATGTTTAAAATTCCTCGTGTTGTTAAAACGAGGTTTGGATCGAAGTATCCGTATATCCCTGACACATACAATGGGACAGTGGTCACTAATATCCAAAGCAAATACCCCCAGAATATTTCTCTGGAGTATTTGTAAATATGAGGTCAATCAAAGTGGATTTCGTAGGGTCCGTTAAGTTCGGACGAGTAGGTAATCAGCTAGGACACATTTAGATTTGAACCAAAATCCTTTAAACAGTAAGAATCCTGCATTCCCTGTGTAAGATTAAAATCTCCAGCGATTAAATCAGTGAGTTTGTTTAGTACACAGATTCCTATAACTTAGTTTTTAGTTTGAACCCAACTGAAGATTTAAAGCCAACAATTCAAATGGTTTAGGACTGGAGTTGGCCTTTAACAGAGACACAGAAAGAATATTATTTGTATATATAGCAACACCACCACCTTTGCCTTTCCTATCAGCACTAAACACATTGTAACCATCTATAGCAACCTCAGAGTAGAGGGTTTTGGGCTCCCAAGTGGCACAGCGATCTAAGGCACTGCATCTCAGTGCAAGAGACGTCACTATAGTACTTGGTTCAAATCCAGGCTGTATGACATCTGGCCGTGATTGGGAGTCCCATAGGGTGGCACACAATTGGTCCAGCGTTGTCTGGGTTTGGCCGGAGTAGGCGTCATTATAAATAAGAATTTGTTTTTTAACTGACTTACCTAGTTAAATAAAGGTTAAGTAAAAAATCTTGACATGATCCATTTTCGGTAATAAACTACAAATGTTAAGATGTAAAAATGTCAACAATTTAAAAACTTTTCTACATTTAAAATCACATGGAGTTTAAATACAAGTCAGATTACTTTGAGATTTCAGAACAACAGGAGACTCAACGATTGGATTATACCATTTAGGAAAAGAAACCAAAGTAGGAATAGCAACGACGGTTCTACGGTTAGCACCATTAGTCATGTCAATCAATCAAATGTATTTATAAAGCCCTTTTTACATCAGTCGATGTCACAATGTGCTGTACAGAAACCCAGCTTAAAACTCCAAACAGCAAGCAATGCAGTTGTAGAAGCACGGTGGCTAGGAAAAACTCCCTAGAAAGGACAGAAGAGTGGCCAGTCCTCTTCTGGCTGTGCCGGGTGGAGATTATAATAGAACATGGCCAAGATGTTCAAACGTTCATAGATGACCAGCAGGATCTGACAATAATAAACACAGTGGTTGTAGATGGAAAAAAGGTGAATTATTCTTTATATATGTTTGTCAAAAGAGAGATCAGGGTCCAGAGTATCGCCGAGGTCCTTCACAGTTTTATTTGAGATGACCGTACAACCATCAAGATTAATTGTCAGATCCAGAAGACAGAAGATCTCTTTGTTTCTTGGGACCTAGAACTAGCATCTCTGTTTTATCCGAGTTTAAAAGTAAAACATTTGCCTCCATTCACTTCCTTATGTCTGAAACACAGGCTTCCAGGGAGGGCAATTTTGGGGCTTCACCATGTTTCATTGAAATGTACAGCTGTGTATCGTCCGCATAGCAGCGAAAGTTAACATTATGTTTCCGAATGACACCACCAATATCTAGTAAAAAAAATAGTGGTCCTAAAACGTAACCTTGAGGAACACCGAAGTGTACAGTTGATTTCCGAAGTGTACAGTTGATTTGTCAGATGACAAACCATCCACAGAGTCAAACTGATATCTTTCCGACAGATAAGATCTAAACCAGGCCAGAACTTGTCCGTGTAGACCAATTTGGGTTTCCAGTCTCTCCAAAAGAATGTTGTGATCGATGGTATCAAAAACAGCACTAGGACAGATGCAGAGCCTTGGTCTGAAGCCATTAAAAGGTCATTTACCACCTTCACGAGTGCAGTCTCAGTGCTATGATGGGGTGTAAAACCAGACTGAAGCGTTTCGTATGTCACCCACTTTCAGATACAACATGTGGAACTCTCAGAGACCAAAAAGGAGATGGTAAAAACTGACTTACATGTAATGATAATATTGTCCTCATATCAATTTAGTTGACCAACAACCTTTCCAATGTTTGATGATACAGCCGGGAGCCATTTTCACCCAGGTGAATTCCGTCTTCTACAAAGTAGCCAGGCATATTCCAGAAGGAGTCAAAATTGTTGACGAAGGACTTTCCCAAGTCCTTGGTCAGACTCACTAACCACTGGTGAAGAGACCAAAGATGGCTAAAACACTCAGTCCCACAAGGCGAGGACATGAATTTGGGCCCGAGACAATTATCTATTCTGCTAATTTCTGAGCATTCTCTAAGAGTTGTAAGAAATTGTCTCTTAGCTTTAGAGTTTTCACATCATGTTATTAGACCCAATATGCAATACAACTGATTTCAGAGCAGGAATATGTGTCTTGATGGTGGGCATGACCTCTGATAAATCTAATACCTTAGCTCCAGGAAAACAAATTGTACGGGTATTTCTGACTTCCACCAATCTAACAACGGAGCTTCCCATAATAATGGTTGATGGCTGTTGTCCATTTCGAGCCGTAGCCCTCAGCCCAACCCTAACCCCATCAGGGGCTCCTCTAACTCGCCCCCCACAAATGACAGGAATAGCAGAGCCCACACTAGAACCGGGTGAAGCAGAACTCACCTTAGACCCCGGCGATGCCATCACAATGTTGGCCGACACGGAAGGAACATCCTACGCTGCATGACAAGATGGTGCCAGAACATCATGCCCCAGAGCGAAGCTATTCGATGTTGGCAGCCCATTCATGAATCCTGTCACCGCAGAGGGCTCAGAAAGTGGAGGATGCCGACCTCGACTTCCGCAATAAACGGTGACGTGTCTGCCTGTCCAGCCAGGTCCAGGAAAGGATCATCCCGCAATTCAGCAACAAAGGTCCCGCCGACTCCATTCTCCGTTGGTGAGCGATCACTTCCTAGCAGCTGCCAGTCCACCAAAGATAGCCTGCCCGAAGGTGAGACCCCCATCAGCCCAGCGCAATGCACTTCCCACAGAGTGGAGACTAATCACAGGTCTTGGCTTTCCCAGAAGCCTGTGCAAAACAGCTATTTGTATGTCCAGCGTATCCACTTCAAAATATAGCCTACCGCATATTACTAGTAATGTCACAATACATAGCATGTTACTAGTCCTGTCACAATACATAGCCTACCTTATATAACGCATGGAAGAAAAACAAAACTGATTGAACATGACTAAACTCTAAAATTAAAGACATTTGAGTAATCACCATTGATCGTGGACTGTATTACTGTGCATACTGGATGGTTACCTCACGCTCCAAAATGTCTGTCCATGAATCTGGGAGAGAACATACAGCTCTCGGCTAAGCTGTTGGTTGACTGATTTTGCATATAGTTAGCCAACAATTATAGTGAACTTTCCATTGACCCAATACACTCTAAAGGGAGGTTTCCACAGAGTGTATTGGGTTAATGGAAACCTCCCTACAGAGTGTATTGGGTCAATAGAAAACCTCTCTACAGAGTGTATTGGGTAAATAGAAAACCTCTCTACAGAGTGTATTGGGTCAATAGAAAACCTACCTACAGAGTGTATTGGATCAATGGAAACCTCTCTACAGAGTGTATTGGGCCATTAGGAACCTCTCTACAGAGTGTATTGGGCCAATAGAAACCTCTCTACAGAGTGTATTGGGCCATTAGAAACCTCTCTACAGAGTGTATTGGGCCATTAGGAACCTCTCTACAGATTGTATTGGGCCATTAGGAACCTCTCTACAGAGTGTATTGGGCCATTAGGAACTTCTCTACAGAGTGTATTGGGCCATTAGAAACCTCTATACAGAGTGTATTGGGCCATTAGGAACCTCTCTACAGAGTGCATTGGGCCATTAGAAACCTCTCTACAGAGTGTATTGGGCCATTAGAAACCTCTCTACAGAGTGTATTGGGCCATTAGGATCCTCTCTACAGAGTGTATTGGACCATTAGAAACCAGAGTGTATTGGGCCATTAGAAACCTCTCTACAGAGTGTATTGGGCCATTAGGAACTTCTCTACAGAGTGTATTGGGCCATTAGGAACCTCTCTACAGAGTGTATTGGGCCATTAGGAACCTCTCTACAGAGTGTATTGGGCCATTAGGAACTTCTCTACAGAGTGTATTGGGCCATTAGGAACCTCTCTACAGAGTGTATTGGGCCATTAGGAACCTCTCTACAGAGTGTATTGGACCATTAGGAACCTCTCTACAGATTGTATTGGACCATTAGGACCTCTCTACAGAGTGTATTGGGCAATTAGGAACCTCTCTACAGATTGTATTGGGCCATTAGGAACCTCTCTACAGAGTGTATTGGGCCATTAGGAACCTCTCTACAGAGTGTATTGGGCCATTAGGAACCTCTCTACAGAGTGTATTGGGCCATTAGGAACCTCTCTACAGAGTGTATTGAGCCATTAGAAACCTCTCTACAGAGTGTATTGGGCCATTAGGAACTTCTCTACAGAGTGTATTGGGCCATTAGGAACCTCTCTACAGAGTGTATTGGGCCATTAGGAACCTCTCTACAGAGTGTATTGGACCATTAGGAACCTCTCTACAGATTGTATTGGACCATTAGGACCTCTCTACAGAGTGTATTGGGCAATTAGGAACCTCTCTACAGATTGTATTGGGCCATTAGGAACCTCTCTACAGAGTGTATTGGGCCATTAGGAACCTCTCTACAGAGTGTATTGGGCCATTAGAAACCAGAGTGTATTGGGCCATTAGAAACCTCTCTACAGAGTGTATTGGGCCATTAGGAACCTCTCTACAGAGTGTATTGGGCCATTATGAACTTCTCTACAGAGTGTATTGGGCCATTAGAAAACTCTCTACAGAGTGTATTGGGCCATTAGGAACCTCTCTACAGAGTGTATTGGGCCATTAGGAACCTCTCTACAGATTGTATTGGGCCATTAGGAACCTCTCTACAGAGTGTATTGGGCCATTAGGAACCTCTCTACAGAGTGTATTGGGCCATTAGAAACCAGAGTGTATTGGGCCATTAGAAACCTCTCTACAGAGTGTATTGGGCCATTAGGAACCTCTCTACAGAGTGTATTGGGCCATTAGGAACTTCTCTACAGAGTGTATTGGGCCATTAGAAACCTCTCTACAGAGTGTATTGGGCCATTAGGAACCTCTCTACAGATTGTATTGGGCCATTAGAAACCTCTCTACAGATTGTATTGGGCCATTAGAAACCTCTCTACAGAGTGTATTGGGCCATAAGGAACCTCTCTACAGAGTGTATTGGACCATTAGGAACTTCTCTACAGAGTGTATTGGGCCATTAGAAACCTCTCTACAGAGTGTATTGGGCCATTAGAAACCTCTCTACAGAGTGTATTGGGCCATTAGAAACCTCTCTACAGAGTGTATTGGGCCATTAGGAACCTCTCTACAGAGTGTATTGGGCCATAAGGAACCTCTCTACAGAGTGTATTGGGCCATTAGAAACCTCTCTACAGAGTGTATTGGGCCATTAGGAACCTCTCTACAGAGTGTATTGGGCCATTAGGAACCTCTCTACAGAGTGTATTGGGCCATTAGAAACCTCTCTACAGAGTGTATTGGGCCATTAGGAACTTCTCTACAGAGTTCATTGTATTTATTTTTTTAATTTGAAGCTAATCAAACACAGTGATTATAATGCCTCGTAAAACTGACTATCCTACCGATCCTTTACAAAATAGCAAATTGGATGCCGTCTATTACAGTACCATCCGTTTCGTCACCAAAGCCCCTTATGCTACCCACCACTGCTACCTGTATGCTCTCATTAGCTGGCCCTCGCTACATATTCATCGCCAAACCCACTGGCTCCTGTTCATCTATAAGTCTCTGCTAGGTAAAGCACCGCCTTATCTCAGCTCACTGGTCACCATAGCAACACCCACCCATAGCACACGCTCCAGCAGGTATATCTCACTGGTCATCCCCAAAGCCAACACCTTTTTTGGCCGCCTTTCCTTCCAGTTCTCTGCTGCCAATGACTGGAAGGAATTGCAAAAATCAGTCGGAGACCTACGCATATCTCCCTCACTAACTTTAAGCATCAGCGGTCAGAGCAGATTACAGATCGCTGCAGCTGTACACAGCCCATCTGTAAATAGCCCATCCATCCAACCAACTACCTACCTCATCCCCCATATTTGTTTTTGTCTTTCTGCTCTTTTGAGCACCAGTATTTCTACCTGCACATCCTCATCTGCACATCTTTCACTCCAGTGTTAATTTGCTATATAGTAATTACTTCGCCACTATGGCCTATTTATTGCCTTACCTCCTCACGCCATTTGGACACACTGTATACAGACTTCTCTATTGTGTTATTGACTGTATGTTTGTTTATTCCATGTGTAACTCTGTGTTGTTTGTGTCGCACTGCTTTGCTTTATCTTGGCCAGGTCGCAGTTGTAAATGAGAACTTGTTCCCAACTGGCCTACCTGGTTAAATAAAGGGTTATATATATATAAATACCTGGTTAAATAAAGGGTTATATATATAAATACCTGGTTAAATAAAGGGTTATATATATAATAAAACAATGAGACAGTGTATTGTATTTCCTGTGTTAATATGAAACTAATCAGACACAGTGATTATAATGACAGAGTGAATGCTGTGGGAAGGCTGCTGGTTTAACTGGGTGTGTGTGTGATCATGCTAGCTGTAGAGAATACCACACTTTCAGGATTTATGGAAACATGGCCTAAACTAAGGCCTAAAATAAGGCCTAGGGCTGTGTCTCAAACACCACCCTATACCCCTAGTTTGTGCACTACATTTGACCAGAGTCTATGGGACCAGAGTGCACCATAAAGGGAGTAGGGACTCAGTCTGACATGTTGGACCATATGAGGACCAGATTTCCTATAAAAGCCTGTTTCCACAGTGGCCCTCTGTCCCTGTCCTATCCAGAACTCTGCAGTAAAATTCAACTCAAACACACAGTGGTGGGAAATACATGACCTTTGATCCCCAAGCAGGTCACAGACAGGACACCATGTGAGCAGGGAAGTAATGAAGAATAGTGGAGCTGACATGCTCTTCATATGAAACAGGCTAACAGGTAGAATACACACACACACACACACACACACACACACACGGCACAGATGTTACAGATGTAAAGGGAAGCAGTGCAACAGAAACAACAACACAGAAACAGTTACACATGGAATAAACAAGAGTACAGTCAATAACACAATATCAAATCAAATCAAATTGTATTTGTCACATACACATGTGTGCAGATGTTAATGCGAGTGTAGCGAAATGCTTGTGCTTCTAGTTCCGACAATGCAGTAATAACCAACAAGTAATCTAACTAACAATTCCAAAACTACTGTCTTATACACACAAGTGTAGGGGGATAAAGAATATGTACATAAAGATATATGACTGAGTGATGGTACAGAGCAGCATAGGCAAGATACAGTAGATGGTATTGAGTACAGTATATACATATGAGATGAGTATGTAAACAAAGTGGCATAGTTAAAGTGGCTGGTGATACATGTATTACATAAGGATGCAGTAGATGATATAGAGTACAGTATATACGTATACATATGAGATGAATAATGTAGGGTATGTAAACATTATATTAGGTAGCATTGTTTAAAGTGGCTAGTGATATATTTTACATAATTTCCCATCAAATCCCATTATTAAAGTGGCTGGAGTTGAGTCAGTGTGTTGGCAGCAGCCACTCAATGTTAGTGGTGGCTGTTTAACAGGCTGATGGCCTTGAGATAGAAGCTGTTTTTCAGTCTCTCGGTCCCAGCTTTGATGCACCTGTACTGACCTCGCCTTCTGGATGATAGCGGGGTGAACAGGCAGTGGCTCGGGTGGTTGTTGTCCTTGATGATCTTTATGGCCTTCCTGTAACATCGGGTGGTGTAGGTGTCCTGGAGGGCAGGTAGTTTGCCCCCGGTGATGCGTTGTGCAGACCTCACTACCTTCTGGAGAGCCTTACAGTTGTGGGCGGAGCAGTTGTTGTACCAGGCGGTGATACAGCCCGCCAGGATGCTCTCGATTGTGCATCTGTAGAAGTTTGTGAGTGCTTTTGGTGACAAGCCAAATTTCTTCAGCCTCCTGAGGTTGAAGAGGCGCTGCTGCGCCTTCTTCACGATGCTGTCTGTGTGGGTGGACCAATTCAGTTTGTCTGTGATGTGTATGCCGAGGAACTTAAAACTTACTACCCTCTCCACTACTGTTCCATCGATGTGGATAGGGGGGTGTTCCCTCTGCTGTTTCCTGAAGTCCACAATCATCTCCTTAGTTTTGTTGACGTTGAGTGTGAGGTTATTTTCCTTAGACCACACTCCGAGGGCCCTCACCTCCTCCCTGTAGGCCGTCTCGTCGTTGTTGGTAATCAAGCCTACCACTGTTGTGTCGTCCGCAAACTTGATGATTGAGTTGGAGGAGTGCGTGGCCACACAGTCGTGGGTGAACAGGGAGTACAGGAGAGGGCTCAGAATGCACCCTTGTGGGGCCCCAGTGTTGAGGATCAGCGGGGTGGAGATGTTGTTGCCTACCCTCACCACCTGGGGGCGGCCCGTCAGGAAGTCCAGTACCCAGTTGCACAGGGCGGGGTCGAGACCCAGGGTCTCGAGCTTGATGACGAGCTTGGAGGGTACTATGGTGTTAAATGCCGAGCTGTAGTCGATGAACAGCATTCTCACATAGGTATTCCTCTTGTCCAGATGGGTTAGAGCAGTGTGCAGTGTGGTTGAGATTGCATCGTCTGTGGACCTATTTGGGCGGTAAGCAAATTGGAGTGGGTCTAGGGTGTCAGGTAGGGTGGAGGTGATATGGTACTTGACTAGTCTCTCAAAGCACTTCATGATGACGGAAGTGAGTGCTACGGGGCGGTAGTCGTTTAGCTCAGTTACCTTAGCTTTCTTGGGAACAGGAACAATGGTGGCCCTCTTGATGCATGTGGGAACAGCAGACTGGGATAGGGATTGATTGAATATGTCCGTAAACACACCAGCCAGCTGGTCTGCGCATGCTCTGAGGGCGCGGCTGGGGATGCCGTCTGGGCCTGCAGCCTTGCGAGGGTTAACACGTTTAAATGTTTTACTCACCTCGGCTGCAGTGAAGGAGAGGCCGCATGTTTTGGTTGCAGGCCGTGTCATTGGCACTGTATTGTCCTCAAAGCGGGCAAAAAAGTTATTTAGTCTGCCTGGGAGCAAGACATCCTGGTCCGTGACGGGGCTGGTTTTCTTTTTGTAATCTGTGATTGACTGTAGACCCTACCACATACCTCTTGTGTCTGAGCCGTTGAATTGAGATTCTACTTTGTCTCTATACTGACGCTTAGCTTGTTTGATTGCCTTGCGGAGGGAATAGCTACACTGTTTGTATTCGGTCATGTTTCCGGTCATCTTTGCCTGATTAAAAGCAGTGGTTTGCGCTTTCAGTTTCACGCGAATGCTGCCATCAATCCACGGTTTCTGGTTTGGGAATGTTTTAATCGTTGCTATGGGAACGACATCTTCAACGCACGTTCTAATGAACTCGCTCACCGAATCAGCGTATTCGTCAATGTTGTTGTCTGACGCAATACGGAACATATCCCTGTCCACGTGATGGAAGCAGTCTTGGAGCGTGGAATCAGATTGGTCGGACCAGCGTTGAACAGACCTCAGCGTGGGAGCTTCTTGTTTTAGTTTCTGTCTGTAGGCAGGGATCAACAACATGGAGACGTGGTCAGCTTTTCCGATAGGAGGGCGGGGCAGGGTCTTATATGCGTCGCAGAAGTTAGAATAGCAATGATCCAAGGTTTTGCCAGCCCTGGTTGGGCAATCAATATGCTGATACAATTTAGGGAGTCTTGTTTTCAGATTAGCCTTGTTAAAATAGAAACAAAAAGAAAGTCTATATACAGTGTGTGCGGAGGTGAGGCAATAAATAGGCCGTAATAGCGAAGTAATTACAATTTAGCAAATTAACACTGGAGTGATAGATGAGCAGATGATGATGTGCAAGTAGAAATACTGGTGTGGAAAATAGCAGAAAAGTTAATAAAAACAGTATGGGGATGAGGTAGGTAGATTGGGTGGGCTATGTACAGATGGGCTATGTACAGCTGCAGCGATCAGTTAGCTGCTCAGATAGCTGAGCAGGTAGTGAGGGAAATATAAATCTCCAGCTTCAGCGATTTTTGCAACTTGTTCCAGTCACTGGCAGCAGAGAACTGGAAGGAAAGGCGGCCAAATGAGGTGTTGGCTTTGGGGGTGACCAGTGAAATATACCTGCTGGAGCGTGTGCTACGGGTTGGTGTTGTTATCGTGACCAGTGAGCTGAGATAAGGCAGAGCTTTACCTATCATAGACTTATAGATGACCTGGAGCCAGTGGGTCTGGCAATGAATATGTAGCGAGTGCTAGGCAACGAGAGCATACAGATCGCAGTGATGGGTAGTATAAGGGGCTTTGGTGACAAAACGGGTGACACTGTGATAGACTGCATCCAGTTTGCTGAGTAGAGTATTGGAAGCTATTTTGTAAATAACATCGCCGAAGTCGAGGATCGGTAGCATAGTCAGTTTTATGAGGGTATGTTTGGTAGTGTGAGTGAAGGAGGCTTTGTTGCGAAATAGATTTCTAGATTTAATATTTTGGATTGGAGATGTTTAATATGAGTCTGGAAGGAGAGTTTACAGTCTATCCAGACACCTAGGTATTTGTAGTTGTCCACATATTCTAAGTCAGAGCTGTCCAGAGTAGTGATGCTAGTCGGGTGGGCGGGTGTGGGCAGTGAATGGTTGAAAAGCATGTATTTGGTTTTACTAGCGTTTAAGAGCAGTTGGAGGCCACGGAAAGAGAGCTGCATGGCATTTAAACTTGTTTGGAGGTTAGTTAACACAGTGTCCAAAGAAGGGACAGAAGTATACAGAATGGTGTCGTCTGCGTAGAGGTGGATCACGGAATCACCAGCAGCAGGAGCGACATCGTTCATATATACAGAGAATAGAGTCGGCCCGAGACTTTTACCCTGTGGAACCCCCATAGAGACTGCCAGAGGTCCGGACAGCAGGCCCTCCGATTTGACACACTGAACTCTGTTTGAGAAGTAGTTGGTGAACCAGGCGAGGCAATCATTTGAGAAACCAAGGCAGTTGAGTCTGCAGATAAGAATATGGTCATTGACAGAGTCGAAAGCCTTGGCCAGGGCAATGAAGACGGCTGCACAGAACTGTCATTTATCATTTACGGGTATGATATCGTTCAGTGGGATTTCAGGTGGTCAGTGATCTGTTGATTAACTTGGCTTTCGAAGACTTCATAGAATTTATTCCAGCCCTCTGATTACAATTGAGAGCAAAACGTGCTTCTCTGTTCTGGGGCAGCTGCATCTTAACTAGGTCTTTCCTTGCAGCACTGAACCACACGACTGGACACTAATCAAGATTAGACAAAACTAGAGCCTTTAGAACATGCTTTTTGGAGTGTGGTGTCAAAAAACCAGAGCATCAATTTATTAGGGCAAGACCACCCCCATCTTTACAATCATTGAATCTATGTGTTTTGACCATGACCGTTTACTATCTAAGGTAATGCCTAGTAATTTAGTCTCCTGAACTTGTTCAATAACCACACCATTCATTACCAGATTCAGCTGAGGTCTAGAATTTAAGGAATGATTTGTACCAAATACAACGTTCTTAGTTTTAGAGATGTTCAGGACCAATTTACTGGTCACCCATTCCAAAACAGACTGCAACTCTGTTAACTTCTTAAGGTATAGGGGGCAGCATTTTCACTTTTGGATAAATAGCGTGCCCAATTTCAACTTCCTGCTACTCATGCCAGGAAAATAGATGTGCATATTATTTGTATATTTGGATAGAAAACACTCTGAAGTTTCTAAAACTGTTTGAATAATGTCTGTGAGTATAACAGAACTTATGTAGCAGGCAAAACCCAGAGGACTAACTGTTCAGAATGTATTTATTTTGTTCTCTGTCTGTTCACTGAGGTTTCATTGGCAAATTATATTTCTTAGGAACCTGTTTTCAGTTCGTAACGCTTCCACTGGATGCCACCAGTCTTTGGAATTTGGTTGAGGTTATTCATTTGTGCAATGAAGAAGTCGGCCATCTAGGAACTGGGTAACACTGTTGAGAGTGCGCAAGATGTGAAAAGTAGCGTTGGTTTGTTGTCTTCCTGTATTGAACACAGATAGACCGTCTACAATTTGATGGATTATTAAAACTTGTTGAGGATAGGGGGCAGTATTTTCACTTTGGATGAATTGCGTGCCCATAGTGAACTGCATCAAACTCTCTCCTAGATTGCTAATATATGCATATTATTATTACTATTGGATAGAAAACACTCTAAAAAGAAAGTTTCTAAAACGGTTTGAATTATGTCTGTGAGTATAACAGAACTCATAGGGCAGGCAATCTTCCAAACAAGAAGTGAAATTCTGAAAGTTGGGGCAACTTTGACGTCATCGCCCCCTCCTTTCCCAACAAGATATGGATTTGGAAGCACTTCCTACGCCTTCCACTAGATGTCTTCATTCAGTAGAAAGTGTAATGGAGCATTTTCTGGGAACTTTGACCTAATGGGAGGGAAAATAGTCAGTGTCCCAACAGAATGCCATTTTGCTGTGGCGCATTTCTCTGTGGGTGCAACGGCTGTTCCATTCGGCCCCAGCTGGAAACGTATGATCCGGTTGGAACATTATTGGATATATATGATAATAACATCCTGAAGATTGATTCTCTACTTAGTTTGACCAGTTTATTTGACCTGGAATATATCTTTTGGAAGTTTTCGTGCGAGTTATCTTGGACCAGCATTCAGTTTTTGGCCACGTGAGCTGAAAGTGATAGCAAATGCAGCTACTTGGACACTAGTATTGGACATTATGGAACAAAACAACGATTTATTGTGGAACTAGGACTCCTTGCACTACATTCTGATGAAAGATCATCAAAGGTAAGGGAATATTTATGTTGTAATTTTGTATTTCTGTTGACTCCAACATGGAGGTTACGTCTGAGCGCCGTCTCAGATTATTGCATGTTAGGCTTTTTCCGTAACGTTTTAAAAAAATCACAGCGGTTGCATTAAAAGAACCAGTGTATCTTTAATTATATGTAGAACATGTATCTTTAGTCAAAGTTTATGATGAGTATTTTTGTTATCTGGCGTAGCTTTCTATAATTCCTCCGGATATTTTGGAGGAATTTCTGAACATGGCGTCAATGTAAACCGAGATTTGTGGATATAAAAATACATATTATCGAACAAAACTTAAATGTACTGTGTAACATGTCATAAGACTGTCATCTGATGAAGATTTTCAAGAGGTTAGTGATTCATTTTATTTCTAATCCTGCTTTTGTGATTTTATCTTTGGCTGGAAAAAATGGCTGCATAAATATATGTGGTGTTTTCGCTGTAAAACATTTAAAAGATCTGACATGATGATGAACAAAGTGTTTATCTTTCATTTGAGGTATTGGACTTGTTAATGTGTGAAAGTTAAATATTTCTAAAGAATATTTTTGAATTTTGAATTCCCTGCTGAACGGGGGGTGGAGTTATCTGAGGGGAACTCCTTGCCCCAACAGGTTTTAACGTTTAAAAATACCTAAAGTTGTATTACAAAAGTAGTTTGAAATATTTTGGCAAAGTTTATAGGCCACTTTTGAAATATTTTGTAGTGACGTTGCGTTTTTTGGAAGCTGTTTTTTTCTGGATCAAACACGTCAAATAAATGGACATTTGGATATATATGGACGGAATTAATCGAACAAAAGGACCAATTGTGATGTTTATGGGACATATTGGAGTGCCAACAAAGGAATCTTGTCAAAGGTAATGCATGTTTTATATTTTATTTCTGCGTTTTGTGTAGCGCCTGCAGGGTTAAAATATGCTATCATCAGATAATAGCTTCTTATGCTTTCGCCAAAAAGCCTTTTTAAAATCTGACATGTTGGCTGGATTCACGAGTGTAGCTAATTGAGTATCTTACATGTGTGATTTGATGAAAGTTTGATTTTATATCTTTTTTTTTGGTTTGCCGCACTGCATTTTCCCTGTTTTTTGCCCAAGTGGGATGCAAGTGTCCCCTAGCCCAAGAGGTTAACTCAAAAAGCATTGAGGCCTCAACGCCAAGCGTCCCCTAGCCCAAGAGGTTAACTCAAAAAGCATTGAGGCCTCAACGCCAAGCGTCCCCTAGCCCAAGAGGTTAACTCAAAAAGCATTGAGGCCTCAACGCCAAGCGTCCCCTAGCCCAAGAGGTTAACTCAAAAAGCATTGAGGCCTCAACGCCAAGCGTCCCCTAGCCCAAGAGGTTAACTCAAAAAGCATTGAGGCCTCAACGCCAAGCGTCCCCTAGCCCAAGAGGTTAACTCAAAAGCATTGAGGCCTCAACGCCAAGCGTCCCCTAGCCCAAGAGGTTAACTCAAAAAGCATTGAGGCCTCAACGCCAAGCGTCCCCCTAGCCCAAGAGGTTAACTCAAAAGCATTGAGGCCTCAACGCCAAGCGTCCCCTAGCCCAAGAGGTTAACTCAAAAAGCATTGAGGCCTCAACGCCAAGCGTCCCCTAGCCCAAGAGATTACTCAAAAAGCATTGAGGCCTCAACGCCAAGCGTCCCCTAGCCCAAGAGGTTAACTCAAAAAGCATTGAGGCCTCAACGCCAAGCGTCCCCTAGCCCAAGAGATTACTCAAAAAGCATTGAGGCCTCAACGCCAAGCGTCCCCTAGCCCAAGAGGTTAACTCAAAAAGCATTGAGGCCTCAACGCCAAGCGTCCCCTAGCCCAAGAGGTTAACTCAAAAAGCATTGAGGCCTCAACGCCAAGCGTCCCCTAGCCCAAGAGGTTAACTCAAAAAGCATTGAGGCCTCAACGCCAAGCGTCCCCTAGCCCAAGAGGTTAACTCAAAAAGCATTGAGGCCTCAACGCCAAGCGTCCCCTAGCCCAAGAGGTTAACTCAAAAAGCATTGAGGCCTCAACGCCAAGCGTCCCCTAGCCCAAGAGGTTAACTCAAAAAGCATTGAGGCCTCAACGCCAAGCATCCCCTAGCCCAAGAGATTACTCAAAAAGCATTGAGGCCTCAACGCCAAGCGTCCCCTAGCCCAAGAGGTTAACTCAAAAAGCATTGAGGCCTCAACGCCAAGCGTCCCTAGCCCAAGAGGTTAACTCAAAAGCATTGAGGCCTCAACGCCAAGCGTCCCCTAGCCCAAGAGATTACTCAAAAAGCATTGAGGCCTCAACGCCAAGCGTCCCCTAGCCCAAGAGGTTAACTCAAAAAGCATTGAGGCCTCAACGCCAAGCGTCCCCTAGCCCAAGAGGTTAACTCAAAAAGCATTGGGGCCTCAACGCCAAGCGTCCCCTAGCCCAAGAGGTTAACTCAAAAAGCATTGGGGCCTCAACGCCAAGTGTCCCCTAGCCCAAGAGGTTAAGGGTTTCAGTGACTTCATCAGCTGTGGATGCTGATGCGTATATGGTTGAATCATTAGCATATATGGACACACGTGCTTTGTTTAATGAAAAGAATAGAAGGCCTAGAGAGCTGACCTGTGGTACATCACACTTTACATGCTTGACAATAGAGAAGTTTCCATTAAAGAAAACACTTTGAGTTCTATTAGATATATTGCTCTGAATCCACTATATAGCAGAAGTTGAAAAGCCATAGCGCATACGTTTTTTCAACAACAGGTTTGTGCGGCGGGTAGCCTAGTGTTTAGAGCATTGGACTAGTCAGCGAAAGGTTGCAAGATCGAATCCCCGAGCTGACAAGGTAAAAATCTACCCCTCTGCTCCTGAACAAGGCAGTTAACCCACTGTTCCTAGACCAGTTAACCCACTGTTCCTAGACCAGTTAACCCACTGTTCCTAGACCAGTTAACCCACTGTTCCTAGACCAGTTAACCCACTGTTCCTAGACCAGTTAACCAACTGTTCCTAGACCAGTTAACCCACTGTTCCTAGACCAGTTAACCCACTGTTCCAAGGCCATCATTGAAAATAAGAATTTCTTCTTAACTGACTTGCCTAGTTAAATAAAAAAATGAATTGTCAATAATATCAAAGGCTGCACTGAAATCTAGAGGTACAGCTCCCACAATCTTCTAATGATCAATTTCTTTCAACCAATCATCAGTAATTTGTGTCAGTGCCGTACATGTTGAGTGCCCTTCTCTATAAGCATGCTGAAAGTCTGTTGATGAGGAATTGAAAAACTGTATTCATAATGAAGTTTCTTCTTCTTTTTGTTGAGTTTAGTCACATAATTTCCCAATTTGCAGTAAGTCAGCCAATCAGATGTGCAGCCAGACTTATTAGCCACTCCTTTTGCCCCCATCTCTTTCAACCATATAGTTTTTCAATTCCTCATCAATCCATGGAGCCTTAACAATTCTTACAGTCAGTTTATTTTAACAGGTGCATGTTTATCAATAATTGGAAGGAACAAGTTCATAAATTCACCAAGTGCAGCGTCTGGATGCTCCTCAACCACATCAGACCAACATATATTTCTAACATCATCCACATAAGAGTCACAGCAAAATCTTTAGTATGACCTCTTATACACCATGTTAGGCCCAGCTGTCAGAACTTTGGTTTTCCTGGATATAGCCACTATATTGTGATCACTGCATCCAATGGGTTTAGAGCTTTAGAACAAAGTTTTACAGTATTAGTACACATCTGATCAATACATGTGGATGATCTTGTTTCTCTAGTCTTTGTAAACACCCTGGTAGGTTGATTAATAACCTGAACCAGATTACAGGCACTGGTTACAGTGCGAAGCTTCCTCTTGAGCGGACAGCTTGATGAAAACCAGTCAATATTCAGGTCCCCAAGAAAGAAGACCTCTCTGTTTACATCACATACACTATCAAACATTTCACACATATTATTTAGATACTGACTGTTAGCACTTGGTGGCCTATAGCAACACCCCAAAAGCTCCAACAGTGCAGTTATACCTAACAATACGCACACAATACAAAAAGTAAATAGAAAGTTGAGAAATGTGTTTCAGGAAACTAGGCGTATGTCGGAATCCACTACTTCCCAGGAGAGGTATTCGAGCATAACATTACATTTTTTATCTAAATACATTTTTGGCAGAATGCCTTCTCGAACATGTGAACTTTTGGTGCCTTAATATCAAACGTGTATGGCATCTGTCAATACGAATACAATTGTTAAATACGAGCCCAGTTGGTTTAGCCACAGAAAAAGTCAGGAACCTTCACGCTAGCCGTGATTGGCTGAGATAATGGATGGGTTGGACATGCTAAGAGATGAGTTCTGATTGGTCTGCCATGGAACTTGCTTCTGTCTGTAACATGAGCTGCTCGTATGTGTCGATAATCCTTGCTACCATTTAAAAAAAAGATATAACATTAGCCATGGAGAACTGCAAAAGTGTTGCTACTGCTCTCAACATCATTGCTGCCCTTAATTTATCAGGCGCTATCTACAAAGATCAGTAGGAAAAAGTTGTGATGGACTACTTTCTGCACATGGTCAGTGTGAACCGAGTGACTTAACACACCGCAGGACAAACAAGCTGTACAGCTGTATAAAACGGGGTTAAAGGGGTTCCAGTCTGCCGTGAAGCAGTACTCCCGAGTAGCGCAGCGGTCTAAGGCACTGCATCCTAGTGCTAGAGGCATAACTATGACCCTGGTTAGATCTCGGGTTGTATCACAACCGGCCGTGATAGGGAGTCCCATAGGCCCAGCATCGTCCAGATTAGGTGAGGGTTTTAACGGGGTAAAATAATTTATTCTTAACTGACTAATTATATATTTCCCAGGATGGTGAAATGGCATCTTTCCCGGATGTTGAAAATTATCAATTTTCCAAACGTTAAAATCAGGTTCATTTTCGGTTCTAAATGAAAGTTGAAAATACATATTTTCAACAAACGGTGGACCAACCACATGGATAGGCATTCATAAACAGTGGACCAATAACGGGGGAAACCAATGATCCTGACAACGGGGGAAACCAATGATCCTGACAATGGGGGGAAACCACTGATCCTGTCAATGGGGGAAACCACTGATCCTGTCAATGGGGGAAACCACTGATCCTGACAATGGGGGGAAACCCCTGATCCTGACAATGGGGGAAACCACTGATCCTGACAATGGGGGGAAACCACTGAACCTGTCAATGGGGGGAAACCACTGATCCTGTCAATGGGGGGAAACCACTGATCCTGTCAATGGGGGAAACCACTGATCCGGACAAAGGGGGAAACCTCTGATCCTGTCAATGGGGGGAAACCACTGATCCGGACAATGGGGGGAAACCACTGATCCTGACAATGGGGGGAACCACTGATCCTGACAATGGGGGGAAACCACTGATCCTGACAATGGGGTTAAACCACTGATCCTGACAAGGGGGGAAACCACTGATCCGGACAACGGGGGAAACCACTGATCCTGACAATGGGGGGAAACCACTGATCCTGACAACGGGGGAAACCACTGATCCTGACAATGGAGGAAACCACTGATCCTGACAATGGGGGGAAACCACTGATCCAGACAACGGGGGAAACCACTGATCCTGACAATGGGGGGAAACCATTGATCCTGACAATGGGGGAAACCACTGATCATGACAACGGGGGAAACCACTGATCCTGACAATGGGGGGAAACCACTGATCCTGACAATGGAGGAAACCACTGATCCTGACAATGGGGGGAAACCACTGATCCTGACAATGGGGGGAAACCACTGATCCTGACAATGGGGGGAAACCACTGATCCTGACAATGGGGGGAACCACTGATCCTGACAACGGGGTTAAACCACTGATCCTGACAACGGGGTTAAACCACTGATCCTGACAATGGGGGGAAACCATTGATCCTGACAACGGGGGCAATCCACTGATCCTGACAACGGGGGACACCACTGATTCTGACAATGGGGGGAAACCACTGATCCTGACAATGGGGGGAAACCACTGATCCTGACAATGGGGTTAAACCACTAATCCTGACAACAGGGTTAAACTTCTGATCCTGACAATGGGGATAAACTTCTGATCCTGACAATGGGGATAAACTTCTGATCCTGACAATGGGGATAAACCACTGATCCTGACAATGGGGGAATCCACTGATCCTGACAATGGGGGGAAATCACTTATCCTGACAATGGGGGAAACCACTGATCCTGACAATGGGGGAAACCACTGATCCTGACAATAGGGTAAAACCACTGATCCTGACAATGGGGGGGGAAACCATTGATCCTGACAAAGGGGGGGAACCACTGATCCTGACAATGGGGGGAAACCACTGATCCTGACAATGGGGTTAAACCACTGATCCTGACAATGGGGGGAAACCAGTAATCCTCACAATGGGAGAAACCACTGATCCTGACAATGGGAGAAACCACTGATCCTGACAATGGGGGAAACCACTGATCCTGACAATGGGGGGAAACCACTGGTCCTGACAATGGGGTTAAACCACTGATCCTGACAATGGGGTTAAACCACTGATCCTGACAATGGGGGGAAACCACTGATCCTGACAATGGGGTTAAACCACTGATCCTGACAATGGGGGGAAACCATTGATCCTGACAACAGGGTTAAACCACTGATCCTGACAATGGGGGGAAACCATTGATCCTGACAATGGGGGAAAGCACTGATCCTTACAACGGGGGAAACCACTGATCCTGACAATGGGGGGAAACCACTGATCCTGACAATGGGGTTAAACCACTAATCCTGACAACGGGGTTAAACTTCTGATCCTGACAATGGGGATAAACTTCTGATCCTGACAATGGGGATAAACCACTGATCCTGACAATGGGGGGAATCCACTAATCCTGACAATGGGGTTAAACCACTGATAATGACAATGGGGGGAAACCACTAATCCTCACAATGGGAGAAACCACTGATCCTGACAATGGGGGAAACCACTGATCCTGACAATGGGGGGAAACCACTGATCCTGACAATGGGGTTAAACCACTGATCCTGACAATGGGGTTAAACCACTGATCCTGACAATGGGGGGAAACCACTGATCCTGACAATGGGGTTAAACCACTGATCCTGACAATGGGGATAAACTTCTGATCCTGACAATGGGGATAAACCACTGATCCTGACAATGGGGGGAATCCACTGATCCTGACAATGGGGTTAAACCACTGATCCTGACAATGGGGGGAAACCACTAATCCTCACAATGGGAGAAACCACTGATCCTGACAATGGGAGAAACCACTGATCCTGACAATGGGGGGAAACCACTGATCCTGACAATGGGGTTAAACCACTGATCCTGACAATGGGGTTAAACCACTGATCCTGACAATGGGGTTAAACCACTGATCCTGACAATGGGGGGAAACCACTGATCCTGACAATGGGGTTAAACCACTGATCCTGACAATGGCGGGAAACCATTGATCCTGACAACAGGGTTAAACCACTGATCCTGACAATGGGGGGAAACCATTGATCCTGACAATGGGGGAAACCACTGATCCTGACAACGGGGGAAACCACTGATCCTGACAATGGAGGAAACCACTGATCCTGACAATGGGGGGAAACCACTGATCCTGACAATGGGGGGAAACCACTGATCCTGACAATGGGGGGAAACCACTGATCCTGACAATGGGGTTAAACCACTAATCCTGACAACAGGGTTAAACTTCTGATCCTGACAATGGGGATAAACTTCTGATCCTGACAATGGGGATAAACTTCTGATCCTGACAATGGGGATAAACCACTGATCCTGACAATGGGGGGAATCCACTGATCCTGACAATGGGGTTAAACCACTGATCCTGACAATGGGGGGAATCCACTGATCCTGACAGTGGGGTTAAACCACTGATGCTGACAATGGGGGGAATCCACTGATCCTGACAATGGGGTTAAACCACTGATCCTGACAATGGGGGGAATCCACTGATCCTGACAATGGGGGAAACTCCTGGACAATAGTTGTGATTGTCCATTCCATATTATCCATTTTACTTTGACCTGTCCTGTTTTAAGGATATGTTGCTTTGCTAAACTTCTTCAGAGTTGGTAGGTCCACTCTGGAACGGTTGAGCTATCGTAGGCTAATGCGATTAGCATGAGGTTGTAATTAACAGGAATATTTCCCAGGACATAGACATGGTATCTGATATTGGCAGAAATTAATTACCAGAAATTATCTAATGACACAGTCCAATTTACAGTAGCTATTACAGTGAAATAATACCATGCTATTGTTTGAGGAGAGTGAGCACAGTTTTGAATATGAAAAGTTATTAATTAACAAATTAGGCACATTTGGGCAGTCTTGATACAACATTTTTAACAGAAATGTGATGGTTCATGGGATCAGCCTAAAACATGGCACATACACTGCTGTCATCTAGTGGCCAAAATCTAAATTGCACCTTGACTGGAATAATACATTATGGCCTTTCTCTTGAATTTCAAAGATGAGGGTACAAAACAAATGGTTGTGTTTTTCTTTGTATTATCTTTTACTAGATCTCAAGTGAAATATTCTCCTACATCCCTTTTACATTTCCACAAATGTCAAAATGTTTCCGTTCAAATGGTACCGTTAGATTTGGTTATGTAATTTTAGGCGAAAATAGAAAAAATGTTGGCGGATCCTTAATTAAGAGGTTTTCAACATACCAGCTATTTCTGTTTTTGTTGACTGAGATCCATTTAGGTAAGGCTATTTGATGGGAGAAACCTGACTTAATGTGTCCATCTAACTACACTACACTGTCCATCTCTCTACACTAACTTCATCCATTTAAAACAATGCAGTTCTTTTAATACAGAGAAGAATAAGAGATAAAAGTAACAAGTAATTAAAGAGTGGAGGCTATATACAGGGTATTACGGTACAGAGTCAATGTGGAGGCTATATACAGGGTGTTACGGTACAGAGTCAATGTGGAGGCTATATACAGGGTGTTACGGTACAGAGTCAATGTGGAGGCTATATACAGGGTATTACGGTACAGAGTCAATGTGGAGGCTATATACAGGGTATTACGGTACAGAGTCAATGTGGAGGCTATATACAGGGGGTACAGACGGGACAGAGTCAAGAGTCAATGTGGAGGCTATATACAGGGTATTACGGTACAGAGTCAATGTGGAGGCTATATACAGGGTGTTACGGTACAGAGTCAATGTGGAGGCTATATACAGGGTATTACGGTACAGAGTCAATGTGGAGGCTATATACAGGGTGTTACGGTACAGAGTCAATGTGGAGGCTATATACAGGGTATTACGGTACAGAGTCAATGTGGAGGCTATATACAGGGTGTTACGGTACAGAGTCAATGTGGAGGCTATGTACAGGGTATTACGGTACAGAGTCAATGTGGAGGCTATATACAGGGTATTACGGTACAGAGTCAATGTGGAGGCTATATACAGGGGTACCGGTACAGAGTCAATGTGGAGGCTATATACAGGGGGTACCGGTACAGAGTCAATGTGGAGGCTATATACAGGGTATTACGGTACAGAGTCAATGTGGAGGCTATATACAGGGTATTACAGTACAGAGTCAATGTGGAGGCTATATACAGGGTATTACGGTACAGAGTCAATGTGGAGGCTATATACAGGGTATTACGGTACAGAGTCAATGTGGAGGCTATATACAGGGTATTACAGTACAGAGTCAATGTGGAGGCTATATACAGGGTATTACGGTACAGAGTCAATGTGGAGGCTATATACAGGGTATTACGGTACAGAGTCAATGTGGAGGCTATATACAGGGTATTACGGTACAGAGTCAATGTGGAGGCTATATACAGGGGGTACCGGTACAGAGTCAATGTGGAGGCTATATACAGGGTATTACGGTACAGAGTCAATGTGGAGGCTATATACAGGGTATTACGGTACAGAGTCAATGTGGAGGCTATATACAGGGTATTACGGTACAGAGTCAATGTGGAGGCTATATACAGGTATTACGGTACAGAGTCAATGTGGAGGCTATATACAGGGTATTACGGTACAGAGTCAATGTGGAGGCTATATACAGGGTATTACGGTACAGAGTCAATGTGGAGGCTATATACAGGGTATTACGGTACAGAGTCAATGTGGAGGCTATATACAGGGTGTTACGGTACAGAGTCAATGTGGAGGCTATATACAGGGTGTTAAGGTACAGAGTCAATGTGGAGGCTATATACAGGGTATTACGGTACAGAGTCAATGTGGAGGCTATATACAGGGTGTTACGGTACAGAGTCAATGTGGAGGCTATATACAGGGTATTACGGTACAGAGTCAATGTGGAGGCTATATACAGGGTGTTACGGTACAGAGTCAATGTGGAGGCTATGTACAGGGTATTACGGTACAGAGTCAATGTGGAGGCTATATACAGGGTATTACGGTACAGAGTCAATGTGGAGGCTATATACAGGGGGTACCGGTACAGAGTCAATGTGGAGGCTATATACAGGGGGTACCGGTACAGAGTCAATGTGGAGGCTATATACAGGGTATTACGGTACAGAGTCAATGTGGAGGCTATATACAGGGTATTACAGTACAGAGTCAATGTGGAGGCTATATACAGGGTATTACGGTACAGAGTCAATGTGGAGGCTATATACAGGGTATTACGGTACAGAGTCAATGTGGAGGCTATATACAGGGTATTACAGTACAGAGTCAATGTGGAGGCTATATACAGGGTATTACGGTACAGAGTCAATGTGGAGGCTATATACAGGGTATTACGGTACAGAGTCAATGTGGAGGCTATATACAGGGTATTACGGTAGAGAGTCAATGTGGAGGCTATATACAGGGGTACCGGTACAGAGTCAATGTGGAGGCTATATACAGGGTATTACGGTACAGAGTCAATGTGGAGGCTATATACAGGGTATTACGGTACAGAGTCAATGTGGAGGCTATATACAGGGTATTACGGTACAGAGTCAATGTGGAGGCTATATACAGGGTATTACGGTACAGAGTCAATGTGGAGGCTATATACAGGGTATTACGGTACAGAGTCAATGTGGAGGCTATATACAGGGTATTACGGTACAGAGTCAATGTGGAGGCTATATACAGGGTATTACGGTACAGAGTCAATGTGGAGGCTATATACAGGGTGTTACGGTACAGAGTCAATGTGGAGGCTATATACAGGGTGTTAAGGTACAGAGTCAATGTGGAGGCTATATACAGGGTATTACGGTACAGAGTCAATGTGGAGGCTATATACAGGGTGTTACGGTACAGAGTCAATGTGGAGGCTATATACAGGGTATTACGGTACAGAGTCAATGTGGAGGCTATATACAGGGTGTTACGGTACAGAGTCAATGTGGAGGCTATATACAGGGTATTACGGTACAGAGTCAATGTGGAGGCTATATACAGGGTGTTACGGTACAGAGTCAATGTGGAGGCTATATACAGGGGGTACCGGTACAGAGTCAATGTGGAGGCTATATACAGGGTATTACGGTACAGAGTCAATGTGGAGGCTATATACAGGGTGTTACGGTACAGAGTCAATGTGGAGGCTATATACAGGGTATTACGGTACAGAGTCAATGTGGAGGCTATATACAGGGTATTACGGTACAGAGTCAATGTGGAGGCTATATACAGGGTATTACGGTACAGAGTCAATGTGGAGGCTATATACAGGGTATTACGGGACAGAGTCAATGTGGAGGCTATATACAGGGTATTACGGTACAGAGTCAATGTGGAGGCTATATACAGGGTATAACGGTACAGAGTCAATGTGGAGGCTATATACAGGGGGTTACGGTACAGAGTCAATGTGGAGGCTATATACAGGGTATTACGGTACAGAGTCAATGTGGAGGCTATATACAGGGTATTACGGTACAGAGTCAATGTGGAGGCTATATACAGGGTATTACGGTACAGAGTCAATGTGGAGGCTATATACAGGGTATTACGGTACAGAGTCAATGTGGAGGCTATATACAGGGTATTACGGTACAGAGTCAATGTGGAGGCTATATACAGGGTATTACGGTACAGAGTCAATGTGGAGGCTATATACAGGGTATTACGGTACAGAGTCAATGTGGAGGCTATATACAGGGTGTTACGGTACAGAGTCAATGTGGAGGCTATATACAGGGTGTTAAGGTACAGAGTCAATGTGGAGGCTATATACAGGGTATTACGGTACAGAGTCAATGTGGAGGCTATATACAGGGTGTTACGGTACAGAGTCAATGTGGAGGCTATATACAGGGTATTACGGTACAGAGTCAATGTGGAGGCTATATACAGGGTGTTACGGTACAGAGTCAATGTGGAGGCTATATACAGGGTATTACGGTACAGAGTCAATGTGGAGGCTATATACAGGGTGTTACGGTACAGAGTCAATGTGGAGGCTATATACAGGGGGTACCGGTACAGAGTCAATGTGGAGGCTATATACAGGGTATTACGGTACAGAGTCAATGTGGAGGCTATATACAGGGTGTTACGGTACAGAGTCAATGTGGAGGCTATATACAGGGTATTACGGTACAGAGTCAATGTGGAGGCTATATACAGGGTGTTACGGTACAGAGTCAATGTGGAGGCTATATACAGGGTATTACGGTACAGAGTCAATGTGGAGGCTATATACAGGGTATTACGGTACAGAGTCAATGTGGAGGCTATATACAGGGTGTTACGGTACAGAGTCAATGTGGAGGCTATATACAGGGTATTACGGTACAGAGTCAATGTGGAGGCTATATACAGGGTATTACGGTACAGAGTCAATGTGGAGGCTATATACAGGGTATTACGGTACAGAGTCAATGTGGAGGCTATATACAGGGTGTTACGGTACAGAGTCAATGTGGAGGCTATATACAGGGTGTTACGGTACAGAGTCAATGTGGAGGCTATATACAGGGTATTACGGTACAGAGTCAATGTGGAGGCTATATACAGGGTGTTACGGTACAGAGTCAATGTGGAGGCTATATACAGGGTGTTACGGTACAGAGTCAATGTGGAGGCTATATACAGGGTATTACGGTACAGAGTCAATGTGGAGGCTATATACAGGGTATTACGGTACAGAGTCAATGTGGAGGCTATATACAGGGTATTACGGTACAGAGTCAATGTGGAGGCTATATACAGGGTATTACGGTACAGAGTCAATGTGGAGGCTATATACAGGGTATTACGGTACAGAGTCAATGTGGAGGCTATATACAGGGTATTACGGTACAGAGTCAATGTGGAGGCTATATACAGGGTATTACGGTACAGAGTCAATGTGGAGGCTATATACAGGGTATTACGGTACAGAGTCAATGTGGAGGCTATATACAGGGTATTACGGTACAGAGTCAATGTGGAGGCTATATACAGGGTATTACGGTACAGAGTCAATGTGGAGGCTATATACAGGGGGTACCGGTACAGAGTCAATGTGGAGGCTATATACAGGGGGTAACGGTACAGAGTCAATGTGGAGGCTATATACAGGGTATTACGGTACAGAGTCAATGTGGAGGCTATATACAGGGGGTAACGGTACAGAGTCAATGTGGAGGCTATATACAGGGGGTAACGGTACAGAGTCAATGTGGAGGCTATATACAGGGTATTACGGTACAGAGTCAATGTGGAGGCTATATACAGGGGGTACCGGTACAGAGTCAATGTGGAGGCTATATACAGGGGGTAACGGTACAGAGTCAATGTAAAGGCTATATACAGGGGGTAACGGTACAGAGTCAATGTGGAGGCTATATACAGGGGGTACCGGTACAGAGTCAATGTGGAGGCTATATACAGGGTATTACGGTACAGAGTCAATGTGGAGGCTATATACAGGGGGTACCGGTACAGAGTCAATGTGGAGGCTATATACAGGGTATTACGGTACAGAGTCAATGTGGAGGCTATATACAGGGTATTACGGTACAGAGTCAATGTGGAGGCTATATACAGGGTATTACGGTACAGAGTCAATGTGGAGGCTATATACAGGGTATTACGGTACAGAGTCAATGTGGAGGCTATATACAGGGTGTTACGGTACAGAGTCAATGTGGAGGCTATATACAGGGTGTTAAGGTACAGAGTCAATGTGGAGGCTATATACAGGGTATTACGGTACAGAGTCAATGTGGAGGCTATATACAGGGTGTTACGGTACAGAGTCAATGTGGAGGCTATATACAGGGTATTACGGTACAGAGTCAATGTGGAGGCTATATACAGGGTGTTACGGTACAGAGTCAATGTGGAGGCTATATACAGGGTATTACGGTACAGAGTCAATGTGGAGGCTATATACAGGGTGTTACGGTACAGAGTCAATGTGGAGGCTATATACAGGGGGTACCGGTACAGAGTCAATGTGGAGGCTATATACAGGGTATTACGGTACAGAGTCAATGTGGAGGCTATATACAGGGTGTTACGGTACAGAGTCAATGTGGAGGCTATATACAGGGTATTACGGTACAGAGTCAATGTGGAGGCTATATACAGGGTGTTACGGTACAGAGTCAATGTGGAGGCTATATACAGGGTATTACGGTACAGAGTCAATGTGGAGGCTATATACAGGGTATTACGGTACAGAGTCAATGTGGAGGCTATATACAGGGTGTTACGGTACAGAGTCAATGTGGAGGCTATATACAGGGTATTACGGTACAGAGTCAATGTGGAGGCTATATACAGGGTATTACGGTACAGAGTCAATGTGGAGGCTATATACAGGGTATTACGGTACAGAGTCAATGTGGAGGCTATATACAGGGTGTTACGGTACAGAGTCAATGTGGAGGCTATATACAGGGTGTTACGGTACAGAGTCAATGTGGAGGCTATATACAGGGTATTACGGTACAGAGTCAATGTGGAGGCTATATACAGGGTGTTACGGTACAGAGTCAATGTGGAGGCTATATACAGGGTGTTACGGTACAGAGTCAATGTGGAGGCTATATACAGGGTATTACGGTACAGAGTCAATGTGGAGGCTATATACAGGGTATTACGGTACAGAGTCAATGTGGAGGCTATATACAGGGTATTACGGTACAGAGTCAATGTGGAGGCTATATACAGGGTATTACGGTACAGAGTCAATGTGGAGGCTATATACAGGGTATTACGGTACAGAGTCAATGTGGAGGCTATATACAGGGTATTACGGTACAGAGTCAATGTGGAGGCTATATACAGGGTATTACGGTACAGAGTCAATGTGGAGGCTATATACAGGGTATTACGGTACAGAGTCAATGTGGAGGCTATATACAGGGTATTACGGTACAGAGTCAATGTGGAGGCTATATACAGGGTATTACGGTACAGAGTCAATGTGGAGGCTATATACAGGGTATTACGGTACAGAGTCAATGTGGAGGCTATATACAGGGGGTACCGGTACAGAGTCAATGTGGAGGCTATATACAGGGGGTAACGGTACAGAGTCAATGTGGAGGCTATATACAGGGTATTACGGTACAGAGTCAATGTGGAGGCTATATACAGGGGGTAACGGTACAGAGTCAATGTGGAGGCTATATACAGGGGGTAACGGTACAGAGTCAATGTGGAGGCTATATACAGGGTATTACGGTACAGAGTCAATGTGGAGGCTATATACAGGGGGTACCGGTACAGAGTCAATGTGGAGGCTATATACAGGGGGTAACGGTACAGAGTCAATGTAAAGGCTATATACAGGGGGTAACGGTACAGAGTCAATGTGGAGGCTATATACAGGGGGTACCGGTACAGAGTCAATGTGGAGGCTATATACAGGGTATTACGGTACAGAGTCAATGTGGAGGCTATATACAGGGGGTACCGGTACAGAGTCAATGTGGAGGATATATACAGGGGGTAACGGTACAGAGTCAATGTGGAGGCTATATACAGGGGGTAACGGTACAGAGTCAATGTGGAGGCTATATACAGGGGGTACCGGTACAGAGTCAATGTGGAGGCTATATACAGGGGGGTACCGGTACAGAGTCAATGTGGAGGCTATATACAGGGGGTACCAGTACAGAGTCAATGTGGAGGCTATATACAGGATATTACGGTACAGAGTCAATGTGGAGGCTATATACAGGGGGTAACGGTACAGAGTCAATGTGGAGGCTATATACAGGGGGGTACCGGTACAGAGTCAATGTGGAGGCTATATACAGGGGGTACCGGTACAGAGTCAATGTGGAGGCTATATACAGGGGGTAACGGTACAGAGTCAATGTGGAGGCTATATACAGGATATTACGGTACAGAGTCAATGTGGAGGCTATATACAGGATATTACGGTACAGAGTCAATGTGGAGGCTATATACAGGGGGAGGCTATATACAGGGGAGGCTATATACAGGGGAGGCTATATACAGGGGAGGCTATATACAGGGGAGGCTATATACAGGGGAGGCTATATACAGGGGGAGGCTATATACAGGGGGAGGCTATATACAGGGGGTACCAGTACAGAGTCAATGTGGAGGCTATATACAGGATATTACGGTACAGAGTCAATGTGGAGGCTATATACAGGGGGTAACGGTACAGAGTCAATGTGGAGGCTATATACAGGGGGGTACCGGTACAGAGTCAATGTGGAGGCTATATACAGGGGGGTACCGGTACAGAGTCAATGTGGAGGCTATATACAGGGGGTACTGGTACAGAGTCAATGTGGAGGCTATATACAGGGTATTATGGTACAGAGTCAATGTGGAGGCTATATACAGGGTATTACGGTACAGAGTCAATGTGGAGGCTATATACAGGGTATTACGGTACAGAGTCAATGTGGAGGCTATATACAGGATATTACGGTACAGAGTCAATGTGGAGGCTATATACAGGATATTACGGTACAGAGTCAATGTGGAGGCTATATACAGGGGGGTACCGGTACAGAGTCAATGTGGAGGCTATATACAGGGGGTACCGGTACAGAGTCAATGTGGAGGCTATATACAGGGGGTACCAGTACAGAGTCAATGTGGAGGCTATATACAGGGGGTACCGGTACAGAGTCAATGTGGAGGCTATATACAGGGGGAACCGGTACAGAGTCAATGTGGAGGCTATATACAGGGGGTACCAGTACAGAGTCAATGTGGAGGCTATATACAGGGGGTACTGGTACAGAGTCAATGTGGAGACTATATACAGGGGGTACCAGTACAGAGTCAATGTGGAGACTATATACAGGGTGTTACGGTACAGAGTCAATGTGGAGGCTATATACAGGGGGAGGCTATATACAGGGTGTTACGGTACAGAGTCAATGTGGAGACTATATACAGGGGGAGGCTATATACAGGGTATTACGGTACAGAGTCAATGTGGAGGCTATATACAGGGTATTACGGTACAGAGTCAATGTGGAGGCTATATACAGGGTATTACGGTACAGAGTCAATGTGGAGGCTATATACAGGGTATTACGGTACAGAGTCAATGTGGAGGCTATATACAGGGGGGTACCGGTACAGAGTCAATGTGGAGGCTATATACAGGGGGGTACCGGTACAGAGTCAATGTGTCGTTGTTGGAGGTGCGTCTTGGTCAGTCGGCCGGCTGTGCCTATCATAGTCACATCAATAAGTTGGTGATAAATAACTCTGAACACATTAACACATAAGACAGCAAAATGGATGCAGAGGAAGTGACAAACTGGAAATGGGCTGAATATTTCCACCTTGTTCAGGAGGTACAGTGGAAGTCAGTGTAGAATAAATGTGACTTGTTTTGGAAAATACTGGAGATCAAGAAAAAGAAGGGAAGGAGCAAGTGCTGCGTGCCAAACAGGTGATGTGTAGTATACAGCAATTAAGCTGTTAGATTACCATATCATTTTACTGACGTTTGGAACACTGTAAACAACTCTAAATAAATGATAAGCGTACCAGAGTCTGTTGTAATGTTTTTTTTTGCGAAGCCTTTACGACAGCAAACTCTAAAAACAGTCACATTCGTGAATGCAATTTCCGAAACGGAATGGTTTATTTATTGTTAAAGATAATTATTCAAGGCTCGCTTTATTTTATTTTAAAACTGAAATGTTTGATTGCATTTCAAATCACGAAAAACTTGTATGCTTTGTGATGACATGAACAAATTAATTATTGATTGATACAGGATCTTTTAGAGGTATTGAAATATAGGCCTCGGTAAGATACAGTATTAAGACTAAACAAAGACGTGCTCTAAGGTCTACAGCTCCATGATGGTTCTATACTAAGTCTACTAATGATAATGACATGATGGTTCTATACTAAGTCTACTAATGATAATGGCATGGTGGTTCTATACTAAGTCTACTAATGATAATGACATGGTGGTTCTATACTAAGTCTACTAATGATAATGGCATGGTGGTTCTATACTAAGTCTACTAATGATAATGACATGATGGTTCTATACTAAGTCTACTAATGATAATGACATGGCGGTTCTATACCACTAATGATAATGACATGGTGGTTCTATACTAAGTCTACTAATGATAATGACATGGTGGTTCTATACTACTAATGATAATGACATGGTGGTTCTATACTAAGTCTACTAATGATAATGACATGGTGGTTCTATACTAAGTCTACTAATGATAATGACATGGTGGTTCTATACTAAGTCTACTAATGATAATGACATAGTGGTTCTATACTAAGTCTACTAATGATAATGACATGGTGGTGCTATACTACTAATGATAATGACATGATGGTTCTATACTACTAATGATAATGACATGGTGGTTCTATACTACTAATGATAATGACATGGTGGTTATATACTACTAATGATAATGACATGGTGGTTCTATACTACTAATGATAATGACATGGTGGTTCTATACTACTAATGATAATGACATGGTGGTGCTATACTACTAATGATAATGACATAGTGGTTCTATACTAAGTCTACTAATGATACTGACATGGTGGTTCTATACTAAGTCTACTAATGATAATGACATGATGGTTCTATAGTAAGTCTACTAATGATAATGACATGGTGGTTCTATACTAAGTCTACTAATGATAATGACATGGTGGTTCTATACTAAGTCTACTAATGATAATGACATGATGGTTCTATACTAAGTCTACTAATGATAATGTCATGGTGGTTCTATACTAAGTCTACTAATGATAATGACATGGTGGTTCTATACTAAGTCTACTAATGATAATGACATGGTGGTTCTATACTAAGTCTACTAATGATAATGACATGGTGGTTCTATACTACTAATGATAATGACATGATGGTTCTATACTAAGTCTACTAATGATAATGACATGGTGGTTCTTTACTAAGTCTACTAATGATAATGACATGGTGGTTCTATACTAAGTCTACTAATGATAATGACATGGTGGTTCTATACTACTAATGATAATGACATGGTGGTTCTATACTAAGTCTACTAATGATAATGACATGGTGGTTCTTTACTAAGTCTACTAATGATAATGACATGGTGGTTCTATACTAAGTCTACTAATGATAATGACATGGTGGTTCTATACTACTAATGATAATGACATGATGGTTCTATACTAAGTCTACTAATGATAATGACATGGTGGTTCTATACTAAGTCTACTAATGATAATGACATGGTGGTTCTATACTACTAATGATAATGACATGATGGTTCTATACTAAGTCTACTAATGATAATGACATGGTGGTTCTATACTAAGTCTACTAATGATAATGACATGATGGTTCTATACTAAGTCTACTAATGATAATGACATGATGGTTCTATACTAAGTCTACTAATGATAATGACATGGTGGTTCTATACTACTAATGATAATGACATGGTGGTTCTATACTAAGTCTACTAATGATAATGACATGATGGTTCTATACTAAGTCTACTAATGATAATGACACGGTGGTTCTATACTAGTCTACTAATGACATGGTGGTTCTATACTAAGTCTACTAATGATAATGGCATGGTGGTTCTATACTAAGTCTACTAATGATAATGACATGGTGGTTCTATACTAGTCTACTAATGATAATGACATGGTGGTTCTATACTAAGTCTACTAATGATAATGACATGGTGGTTCTATACTAAGTCTACTAATGATAATGACATGGTGGTTCTATACTAAGTCTACTAATGATAATGACATGGTGGTTCTATAGTAAGTCTACTAATGATAATGACATGGTGGTTCTATACTAAGTCTACTAATGATAATGACATGATGGTTCTATATTAAGTCTACTAATGATAATGACATGATGGTTCTATACTATTTCTACTAATGATAATGACATGGTGGTTCTATACTAAGTCTACTAATGATAATGACATGGTGGTTCTATAATAAGTCTACTAATGATAATGACATGGTGGTTCTATACTACTAATGATAATGACATGGTGGTTCTATACTAAGTCTACTAATGATATGGTGGTTCTATACTAAGTCTACTAATGATAATGACATGATGGTTCTATACTAAGTCTACTAATGATATATACTAAGTCTACTAATGATAATGGCATGGTGGTTCTATACTAAGTCTACTAATGATAATGACATGGTGGTTCTATACTAAGTCTACTAATGATAATGGCATGGTGGTTCTATACTAAGTCTACTAATGATAATGACATGGTGGTTCTATACTAAGTCTACTAATGATAATGGCATGGTGGTTCTATACTACTAATGATAATGACATGATGGTTCTATACTAAGTCTACTAATGATAATGACATGATGGTTCTTTACTAAGTCTACTAATGATATTGACATGGTGGTTCTATACTAAGTCTACTAATGATAATGGCATGGTGGTTCTATACTACTAATGATAATGACATGATGGTTCTATACTAAGTCTACTAATGATATTGACATGGTGGTTCTATACTAAGTCTACTTATGATAATGGCATGGTGGTTCTATACTAGTCTACTAATGACATGGTGGTTCTATACTAGTCTACTAATGACATGGTGGTTCTATACTAGTCTACTAATGACATGGTGGTTCTATACTAAGTCTACTAATGACATGGTGGGTCTATACTAGTCTACTAATGACATGGTGGTTCTATACTAGTCTACTAATGACATGGTGGTTCTATACTAGTCTACTAATGACATGGTGGTTCTATACTAGTCTACTAATGACATGGTGGTTCTATACTAGTCTACTAATGACATGATGGTTCTATACTAAGTCTACTAATGATATTGACACGGTGGTTCTATACTACTAATGATATTGACACGGTGGTTCTATACTACTAATGATAATGACATGGTGGTTCTATACTACTAATGATATTGACACGGTGGTTCTATACTAAGTCTACTAATGATAATAACCTTAATTATAATAAGAATTATAACTGAAACAAGCAACAGAAGCAGGATCTGTGTAATTGATGTAGATTTATATACAGATGATTTATGATTTCGTTAATTGTAGAGCTAATTACGTTGGGGTTTCCTCTCTCCTCGTTTGTCTTAGACAATAAGTCAAGGGTTGTTTTCTCATCTCCTCAGTCTGCTGCTGTAATGTAATGCTGCTCTCTCCACATTGTTCTCACTGTTTAAATGAGCTAATATGCACATAGCAACACGGTCTAGGAAAAGGTGACAATTCAACAACGCACTGATGTTGTTCAGACCTGTAGATAGTAAACGCTATAGAAAGCGCATTTCTTCTAAAATAATATAATTTTTATTAGTGTTGCACGATTGTGCTTATGTAATATAACCATATACAATTTCAATTGCCCATGTCTGAGTTAGCTGAACACAGATGCCTGATTGAGTTAGCTGAACACAGATGCCTGATTGAGTTAGCTGAGCAAAAGAGCGTGATTGAATTAGCTGAATACAGGAGCCTGATTGAGTTAGCTGAACACAGGAGCCTGATTGAGTTAGCTGAACACAGATGCCTGATTGAGTTAGCTGAACTCAGGATGCATAAGTTAACTGCTGGGATCTATATTCCAGTCCAGGTCCTATTCACTGAGTGAAGGTAAATCACAGCAAGAAGGTAAATTGAAACCGGAGGGCCAAGTAGAAACACAGTCACTTCCAGAACAGTCTAGACAGAAAACATTGGCACTATTACCTACATGGTGCATTGCTTTTCACCAGGGCTGCACTTTTTGGGATGCAGTGTATTGCTTTCATACCATTAAAAACAGAAAACACTGGATCTAGTCTCTAGGCAGAGAGACAGATCCTGAGGTGGCCAAGGCAGGGGCTTTTCCAAAGCTGTCCGTTCCCTTTCCTTCATGAGGCTGAGAGGCCTAATTCTAAAAACATTCTCATCTAGTTAAAAATGACATTCATCATGTCTCCTTAGACTCTCTTTCTCTATCTCCCCAGCATCTCTCCTCTCTCTCTCTCTTTCTCCCCAGCCTCTCTGTTTCTCGCTCTCTCTTTCTCCCCAGCCTCTCTGTTTCTCGCTCTCTCTTTCTCCCCAGCCTCTATCGTTCTCCCCAGCCTCTCTCTCCCTCTCTTTCTCACCAGCCTCTCTCTCCCTCTTTTTCTCCCCACTCTCTCTAACCCTCTCTTTCTCCCCAGCATCTCTCTCTCTCTCTCTCTCTCTCTCTCTTTCTCCCCAGAATCTCTATCTTTCTCCTCAGCCTCTCAGCACCCCTATCTCTATCTCTTTTCCCCCAGCCTCTGTCTCTCTCGCTATCTTTATACCCAGTACTGCATGTCATGATGACAGAGACAGGTAGGTGTCCACCCCAAAGTACTGCATGATGACAGAGACAGGTAGGTGTCCACTCCAAAGTACTGCATGATGACAGAGACAGGTAGGTGTCCACCCCAAAGTACTGCATGATGACAGAGACAGGTAGGTGTCCACCCCAAAGTACTGCATGATGACAGAGACAGGTAGGTGTCCACTCCAAAATACTGCATGTCATGATGACAGAGACAGGTAGGTGTCCACCGCAGAGTACTGCATGATGACAGAGACAGGTAGGTGTCCACCCCAAAGTACTGCATGATGACAGAGACAGGTAGGTGTCCACCCCAAAGTACTCCATGTCATGATGACAGAGACAGGTAGGTGTCCACCTCAAAGTACTGCATGATGACAGAGTCAGGTAGGTGTCCATCCCAAAGTACTGCATGATGACAGAGTCAGGTAGGTGTCCATCCCAAAGTACTGCATGATGACAGAGACAGGTAGGTGTCCACCCCAAAGTACTGCATGATGACAGAGACAGGTAGGTGTCCACCCCAAAGTACTGCATGATGACAGAGACAGGTAGGTGTCCACCCCAAAGTACTGCATGATGACAGAGACAGGTAGGTGTCCACCCCAAAGTACTGCATGATGACAGAGACCGGTAGGTGTCCACGCCAAAGTACTGCATGATGACAGAGACAGGTAGGTGTCCACCCCAAAATACTGCATGATGACAGAGACAGGTAGGTGTCCACCCCAAAGTACTGCATGATGACAGAGACAGGTAGGTGTCCACCCCAAAGTACTGCATGATGACAGAGACCGGTAGGTGTCCACGCCAAAGTACTGCATGATGACAGAGACAGGTAGGTGTCCACCCCAAAGTACTGCATGATGACAGAGACAGGTAGGTGTCCACCCCAAAATACTGCATGTCATGATGACAGAGACCGGTAGGTGTCCACCCCAAAGTACTGCATGATGACAGAGACAGGTAGGTGTCCACCCCAAAGTACTGCATGATGACAGAGACAGGTAGGTGTCCACCCCAAAATACTGCATGATGACAGAGACAGGTAGGTGTCCACCCCAAAGTACTGCATGATGACAGAGACAGGTAGGTGTCCACCCCAAAATACTGCATGATGACAGAGACAGGTAGGTGTCCACGCCAAAGTACTGCATGTCATGATGACAGAGACAGGTAGGTGTCCACTCCAAAGTACTGCATGATGACAGAGACAGGTAGGTGTCCACCCCAAAATACTGCATGATGACAGAGACAGGTAGGTGTCCACGCCAAAGTACTGCATGTCATGATGACAGAGACAGGTAGGTGTCCACTCCAAAGTACTGCATGATGACAGAGACAGGTAGGTGTCCACCACAAAGTACTGCATGATGACAGAGACAGGTAGGTGTCCACCCCAAAGTACTGCATGATGACAGAGACAGGTAGGTGTCCACCCCAAAATACTGCATGATGACAGAGACAGGTAGGTGTCCACCCCAAAGTACTGCATGATGACAGAGACAGGTAGGTGTCCACCCCAAAATACTGCATGATGACAGAGACAGGTAGGTGTCCACGCAAAGTACTGCATGTCATGATGACAGAGACAGGTAGGTGTCCACTCCAAAGTACTGCATGATGACAGAGACAGGTAGGTGTCCACCCCAAAATACTGCATGATGACAGAGACAGGTAGGTGTCCACGCCAAAGTACTGCATGTCATGATGACAGAGACAGGTAGGTGTCCACTCCAAAGTACTGCATGATGACAGAGACAGGTAGGTGTCCACCCCAAAGTACTGCATGATGACAGAGACAGGTAGGTGTCCACCCCAAAGTACTGCATGATGACAGAGACAGGTAGGTGTCCACCCCAAAATACTGCATGATGACAGAGACAGGTAGGTGTCCACGCCAAAGTACTGCATGTCATGATGACAGAGACAGGTAGGTGTCCACCCCAAAGTACTGCATGATGACAGAGACAGGTAGGTGTCCACCCCAGAGTACTGCATGATGACAGAGACAGGTAGGTGTCCACCCCAAAGTACTGCATGATGACAGAGACAGGTAGGTGTCTACTCCAAAGTACTGCATGATGACAGAGATCTGTCTCGATCAATGACTGAGAAGACTTGAAATGGACATGATGAAGGAGCTGTTGGGAAAACGTTTTATATAATGGAGCATTTTCTCAGTTCAAACTGACCTCCTGCAACTGGACACAGACATCAGTCTCCTTGAATCGAGGATGTCGACTGCATCGCTGACGTTGTGTCTGTGCTACACCAAACCTGTCCTGTAACGAGTGGAGGCTCCTCAGAGAAGGAAGGGGAGGACCATCCTCCTCAGTGAATTACATAAACATTCACATTTTAAAACATTTAAAAAGTTCTCCTTTTTAGATAAATTATACTAAATATAATCACTTCACCAAATAATTGATTAAAACACAGTATTTTACAAAGAAGGTCTACAGTAGCATCAATAGCACTCTGTAGGGTAGCTTCAGTTTTTATGTTCTTTCTTCAATAAAGAAGAATATATACTAACCACGCTGCGTTTTGGTCCTCACCTTCTACTCCATACAACGATCGTGACATAAGTTCACTTATTTAGCTACCAAATGCAGCATGCTAGTTTAGCCTACTGAAACACCCTGCTCAAACAGAGGGATGCTATGTTAGCTAGCTGGCTATAACAGAGGGATGCTATGTTAGCTAGCTGGCTATAACAGAGGGATGCTATGTTCGCTAGCTGGCTATAACAGAGGGATGCTATGTTAGCTAGCTGGCTATAACAGAGGGATGCTATGTTAGCTAGCTGGCTATAACAGAGGGATGCTATGTTCGCTAGCTGGCTATAACAGAGGGATGCTATATTAGCTAGCTGGCTATAACAGAGGGATGCTATGTTCGCTAGCTGGCTATAACAGAGGGATGCTATGTTAGCTAGCTGGCTATAACAGAGGGATGCTATGTTAGCTAGCTGGCTATAACAGAGGGATGCTATGTTAGCTAGCTGGCTATAACAGATGGATGCTATGTTAGCTAGCTGGCTATAACAGAGGGATGCTATGTTAGCTAGCTGGCTATAACAGAGGGATGCTATGTTAACCCGCTGGCTAGGACTTTCAAACACAACACTGGAACTCTCCGAAGTCAAGGTAAGCGTTTGTTTGTTTATTGCCACCGGGGCACGCTGGTGTAACGGATTACTGACTGTACACTGTAACGTTACTGCATGATTTCGGTGGGTTTACTAACGCATTAGTTCTTTTAGATATGCTTACTATGACATTACTTTAGCTAATATGGTGACAATGATGTAGGCTGTGTGTAGCTGTTTGGCTTGAAGTCCACAAGCGAAGATAGGTGACAGGGGAGAGTGCATAGAGGTGAGGAGTAGTAGAACTTGGCTGCTATGAAAGTGAACTGTGTACGCGTTTTCAGGGGTGTATTCATTACGTCGATTCTGTTCAATTCTTTCTTAAACGGAAGCAAACTGAACAAAACTTGGATAAACCTATTTGAATTTGTCCAATAACTCTTATTTGCAACTGTTGGACTAATGATTACAAAATCAGAGTATCATGAAGTAGCCTATTGTTACATTGAACTGGGTGAATGGAATATAAATGACAGTCATCCAATATGCTGTAATAGAAATAAATCCATGCTATGAAAAAACAGAATTGTCCTCATCTTCAATGGCACCGACCACCACTGGAGTGGACATATTCTAGCTAGCAAGATAATTAGCTTTATCGACAAAAGGGACAAACACTTCGCTGTTCGGGCATCCAGAACAAATTCCAGCCCTTACATTATGATACATTTCTGCAGTACACTCTCTTCTGTCAATTACATTTTCTATCTAGAGCCCCTTGACTCTCTGGATGATACGGACTGGAGACCTGATGGGAAATACACAATGTCTTTAACACATTTGAAAACAGTTTAGACATGAAGTTGGATCCCTGATCAGTTTGGATTACTTTAGGGAGTCCAAACGTAGAGAAGAACTTCACCAGTGCCTTCACCACAGTCTTAGCCGTTATAGTACGGAGAGGAATAGCCTCTGGGTATCGAGTAGCACTGCACATTATTGTTAGTAGGAACTGGTTACCTGACCTGGTTTTCGGCAATGGACCTACACAATCAATTATCACTCTTTCAAACGGTTCCCCCACCACAGAAATCGGGCAGAGCGGCGCTTGAGGAACTGTTTGATTCACTTTCCCAGTGAGTTGACATATGTGACATGTTTTACAAAATTGGACCACGTCAGACTTCAAACCTGGCCAGAAGAAATGACGAAGGACCCGGTTATAAGTCTTTGTGATCCCCAAGTGTCCAGACCACGCCTGGTCATGGGCGAGTGACAGCACCTGCTGTCGGAACGGTGTAGGAACAACCACTTGACACACTTCACTCCAGTCATTAATGGTGTCATGAGATGCCCATTTCCGCATCAAAACTCCTGCTTCCATAAAGTAGGCAGTCTCTCTAGTTTTAGCTTCCTCAATGGAAATTACCGAAGCAAAACACTTGCGAAGACTGGTGTCTTCTTTTTGACATTCAATCACCTTCTCGGGGGTGACAGACAAAAGAATGTCATGTAATTGGGGTACAATTTTACAATTTCGTTTTCCCCTGCCTTAGTTTTTACGGGGGTAAAAACGGTCGGCATTGCAGAAGGCATACTCGGGGCATTGTCTTCTACCTCAACATTCTCAAAAATTGAACTAGCCAAATCCACCACATCTCCTAGCTTGCGAGATTGTGCCCTCGTTAACACACAAGCAGGAAAAACATGTGGAAATGCTTGAACCAATTTCTCATCTGTAGTTCTGATTTCTGGATTGTCTACTACCTCTAACACAGGAGTGACATTACCACCAGCAATATCATTCCCTAGTAGCAATTTGACTCCTGATACTGGCAGTGTAGACACTACACCAACACGGAAACGTCCTGATACCAAGTCTGACACTAAGTGGACCCAGTGTAATGGTTCAGGTACGGTTTTTGTCTCTATGTAATATGACATGCGAGCCACAATACGTTTCAGGAGACCAGGGTAAAGCATCAGTAACGATTACTGACTGCGCCGCCCCGGTGTCTCGTAGGATTTGGATAGGCTTCTGATCAGCTTGTTCTCCTGCTAAGGAAACACAACCGGCAGAGATAAACGGAGCATAGACAGGATCCGGTTTCTCAAATGGTGAATCAATAACTCGATCCAATGGACGAGCCAAAGACTTGACTAAACCCAAACTTTTCATTTTTGGGGGCGGTGACTGGGACTGTTGCGGTTTATTTTTCAAAACTGGGCAGTCCGCAATCACGTGACCTTTTTGGTGACAGTAAAAACATTCACGGATTTCATGAAAAGGCTTAGGGTTTTCAGCGGTAAAGCGACCTGAACGAGGAACTGATGACGTAATCGTCCGGCCTTCAAAACGAGGTGCACCAAAGACAGTCTTGTGTGTCAAAGCGTACTCATCTGCCAACACTGCTGCTTGGGCCAATGTCCCCACTTTCTGTTCATTTAAATGAACTACAATTCTATCTGGGAGGTTGCTTTTAAAGTCCTCCAACAGCATCAACTCCCGAATATCAGCAAAGGTGTTAGCTTTACTGGCTGAACACCAGCGACTAAACAGAGACTCTTTGTCCCTTGCAAATTCAACAAATTCACTCCCGGATCTCACAGCTAGCTGGCTGCTATCCGTGTGTCTATCTGCTTTCGTCGATTCCGGAGCAAACATCAATTACTCCGGAGCTAGCGAGCTCCGTCAACCACTCCTGTGCTCCGTCAATCACTCCTGGGCTGCAGTCACCTATCCGGACCCGTTTTACTGCCTACACGGAGCCCCTCCGGGCCTTCACAACTGGACTGCCGACGTTATCTACCCGAAGGAGATCCGGCTGGCTCCTCCGTCGCGACGTTACCTGAATGCCCATCTGCGGCCTGCTAACCGTTAGCTGTCTTACCGGATGCTCTCAGAATAGACAATCGGACAATTTATTTATTTTTATTATTATTATGTTTCTTCTTGGGCCTCTATAACTATATCTATTGTTTTTATTTTTTTGTTGTTGTGTGATTTGGACTAATCCCCTCTACAACACGGAACTCCACTAATCTACTGACGGAACGCAAGAGGTGGCTAACAACAGACCTCCATCCTATGCTAGCTTGCTACCGATGTCCTGGCTAGCTGTCTAAATCGCCGTGACCCCCAAACCAACCTCTCCACTCCCTGGACCCTTTTTGATCACTCGACTAAGGATGCCTCTCCTTAATGTCAATATGTCTTGTCCATTGCTGTTCTGGTTAGTGTTTATTGGCTTATTTCACTGTAGAGCCTCTAGTCCTGCTCACTATACCTTATCCAACTTATTAGTTCCACCACCCACACATGCAATGACATCTCCTGGTTTCAATGATGTTTCTAGAGACAATATCACTCAATACCTAATACCTTCATCACTCAATACCTAGGTTTACCTCCACTGTACTCACATCCTACCATACCTTTGTCTGTACATTATACCTTGATGCTATTTTATCGCCCCCAGAAACCTCCTTTTACTCTCTGTTCCAGACGTTCTAGACGACCAATTCTTATTGCTTTTAGCCGTACCCTTATTCTTCTCCTCCTATGTTCCTCTGGCGATGTAGAGGTGAATCCAGGCCCTGCAGTGCCTAGCTCCACTCCTATTCCCCAGGCGCTCTCTTTTGATGACTTCTGTAACCGTAATAGCCTTGGTTTCATGCATGTTAACATTAGAAGCCTCCTCCCTAAGTTTGTTCTTTTCACTGCTTTAGCACACTCTGCCAACCCGGATGTTCTAGCTGTGTCTGAATCCTGGCTTAGGAAGACCACCAAAAATTCAGAAATTTTAATTCCAAACTACAACATTTTCAGACAAGATAGAACTGCTAAAGGGGCGGTGTTGCAATCTACTGCAAAGATAGCCTGCAGAGTTCTGTCCTACTATCCAGGTCTGTACCCAAACAATTTGAACTTCTACTTTTAAAAATCCACCTCTCTAAAAACAAGTCTCTCACCGTTGCCGCCTGCTATAGACCACCCTCTGCTCCCAGCTGTGCTCTGGACACCATATGTGAACTGATTGCCCCCCATCTATCTTCAGAGCTCGTGCTGCTAGGCGACCTAAACTGGAACATGCTTAACACCCCAGCCATCCTACAATCTAAACTTGATGCCCTCAATCTCACACAAATTATCAATGAACCTACCAGGTACCCCCAAAGCCTTAAACACGGGCACCCTCATAGATATCATCCTAACCAACTTCCCCTCTAAATACACCTCTGCTGTCTTCAACCAAGATCTCAGCGATCACTGCCTCATTGCCTGCATCCGTAATGGGTCAGTGGTCAAACGACCTCCACTCATCACTGTAAAACGCTCCCTGAAACACTTCAGCGAGCAGGCCTTTCTAATCGACCTGGCCGGGGTGTCCTGGAAGGACATTGATCTCATCCCGTCAGTAGAGGATGCTTGGATATTTTTTAAAAATGCCTTCCTAACAATGTTAAATAAACATGCCCCATTCAAGAAAATTAGAACCAGGAACAGATATAGCCCTTGGTTCTCCCCAGACCTGACTGCCCTTAACCAACACAAAAACATCCTATGGCGTTCTGCATTAGCATCGAACAGTCCCCGTGATATGCAGCTGTTCAGGGAAGCTAGAAACCGTTATACACAGGCAGTTAGAAAAGCCAAGGCTAGCTTTTTCAAGCAGAAATTTGCTTCCTGCAACACTAACTCTAAAAAGTTCTGGGACACTGTAAAGTCCATGGAGAATAAGAACACCTCCTCCCAGCTGCCCACTGCACTGAAGATAGGAAACACTGTCACCACTGATAAATCCACCATAATTGAGAATTTCAATAAGCATTTTTCACGGCTGGCCATGCTTTCCACCTGGCAACTCCTACCCCGGTCAACAGCACTGCACCCCCAACAGCAACTCGCCCAAGCCTTCCCCATTTCTCCTTCTCCCAAATCCATTCAGCTGAAGTTCTGAAAGAGCTGAAAAATCTGGACCCCTACAAATCAGCCGGGCTAGACAATCTGGACCCTTTCTTTCTAAAATGATCTGCCGAAATTGTTGCCACCCCTATTACTAGCCTGTTCAACCTCTCTTTCGTGTCATCTGAGATTCCCAAAGATTGGAAAGCAGCTGCGGTCATCCCCTCTTCAAAGGGGGACACTCTTGACCCAAACTGCTACAGACCTATATCTATCCTACCATGCCTTTCTAAGGTCTTCGAAAGCCAAGTCAACAAACAGATTACCGACCATTTCGAATCTCACCATACCTTCTCTGCTATGCAATCTGGTTTCAGAGCTGGTCATGGGTGCACCTCAGCCACGCTCAAGGTCCTAAACGATATCTTAACCGCCATCGATAAGAAACATTACTGTGCAGCCGTATTCATTGATCTGGCCAAGGCTTTCGACTCTGTCAACCACCACATCCTCATCGGCAGACTCGACAGCCTTGGTTTCTCAAATGATTGCCTCGCCTGGTTCACCAACTACTTCTCTGATAGAGTTCAGTGTGTCAAATCGGAGGGTCTGCTGTCCGGACCTCTGGCAGTCTCTATGGGGGTGCCACAGGGTTCAATTCTTGGACCGACTCTCTTCTATGTATACATCAATGAGGTCGCTCTTGCTGCTGGTGAGTCTCTGATCCACCTCTATGCAGACGACACCATTCTGTATACTTCCGGCCCTTCTTTGGACACTGTGTTAACAACCCTCCAGGCAAGCTTCAATGCCATACAACTCTCCTTCCGTGGCCTCCAATTGCTCTTAAATACAAGTAAAACTAAATGCATGCTCTTCAACCGATCGCTACCTGCACCTACCCGCCTGTCCAACATCACTACTCTGGACGGCTCTGACTTAGAATACGTGGACAACTACAAATACTTAGGTGTCTGGTTAGACTGTAAACTCTCCTTCCAGACCCATATCAAACATCTCCAATCCAAAGTTAAATCTAGAATTGGCTTCCTATTTCGCAACAAAGCATCCTTCACTCATGCTGCCAAACATACCCTTGTAAAATTGACCATCCTACCAATCCTCGACTTTGGCGATGTCATTTACAAAATAGCCTCCAATACCCTACTCAACAAATTGGATGCAGTCTATCACAGTGCTATCCGTTTTGTCACCAAAGCCCCATATACTACCCACCATTGCGACCTGTACGCTCTCGTTGGCTGGCCCTCGCTTCATACTCGTCGCCAAACCCACTGGCTCCATGTCATCTACAAGACCCTGCTAGGTAAAGTCCCCCCTTATCTCAGCTCGCTGGTCACCATAGCATCTCCCACCTGTAGCACACGCTCCAGCAGGTATATCTCTCTAGTCACCCCCAAAACCAATTCTTTCTTTGGCCGCCTCTCCTTCCAGTTCTCTGCTGCCAATGACTGGAACGAACTACAAAAATCTCTTAAATTGGAAACACTTATCTCCCTCACTAGCTTTAAGCACCAACTGTCAGAGCATCGTACAGATTACTGCACCTGTACATAGCCACCTATAATTTAGCCCAAACAACTACCTCTTTCCCAACTGTATTTAATTTATTTATTTATTTTGCTCCTTTGCACCCCATTATTTTTATTTCTACTTTGCACATTCTTCCATTGCAATACTACCATTCCAGTGTTTTACTTGCTATATTGTATTTACTTTGCCACCATGGCCTTTTTTGCCTTTACATCCCTTCTCACCTAATTTGCTCACATTGTATATAGACTTTTTTTTTTTTTTTTTTTTTTTTTTTTTTTTACTGTTTTATTGACTGTATGTTTGTTTTACTCCATGTGTAACTCTGTGTCGTTGTATGTGTCGAACTGCTTTGCTTTATCTTGGCCAGGTCGCAATTGTAAATGAGAACTTGTTCTCAACTTGCTTACCTGGTTAAATAAAGGTGAAATAAAAAAAAATAAAAAAAAATGTACGGTGATAGGGTTTCTTGTGGTTCCTGAAGCGCTGTCTATAAGCTTCAGGCACCAACTCATAAGCCCGCAACACAGTAGTTTTAACTGTATTGTAGTGTAAACTGTCTTCCAGGGAGAGAGCAGCTACTACTTCCTGGGCTTTCCCAGACAATTTACATTGTAACAGGAGCGGCCAAACCTCGAGTGGCCAATGCAGCGCAGCGGCCACACGCTCAAACGCAGAGAAATAAGAATCAACTTCCGACTCTCGGAATGGAGGGACTAAAGCTATGTTTTTACTCACATCGAAATGGGTTGGATGATGAGCAGCTTGTGGAGTCGCACTGGAGCCAGCCTCTAGCTCCAGTTGTCGGATCCTCACCTCCTTGTCAGCTTCTATTCTCCTAATTTCAAGTTCAAAATTCATCTGTCTCTCTTTATCTTTTTGCTCCATTTCTAACCTAGCCAGCCTCACCTTCAGCCTAGCAGTCCCATCTGAACGACCCGAAGCAGAAGATAAAGGATCGAATCGAGGCAATGTAAAGGGGGTACGAGGAACCCCTTCCTCCGCCCTGTCCTCCGACTTGGCATCAGAAGGTCTACCCGTCTCCTCTCCTTGCAATGAGAGAATCCGTTCTCTCACTAAACCCTCCCTGACTAGCACCAAAAGCTCAGCCTTTAGGGCTTTCTCAGGGACAACAAATCCATAATGGTCAGCTATAGCTATAAGGTCTACTTTACGAAACCTCACCAAACAATCAAGAGAGGGCGCTTCAAAAAACTTGGAGATGGCTGATGCAGCCATCTTATACAATGCAGTCTCCTGAACACACTAACTAAACAAGTCATCCAAACTCACAACCTACCATCACACCTCAATCACTAACCACAGAGAGCTCAGAGCAGCAGGGTCCGGTGGGATTAACCTCTTCAGTCGACCCTCTACTTTTTTGAACATTTTGTTAAAAATCGCGCAACATTTCAGCGCCCTGCTACTCATGCCAGGAATATAGTACGTTCATATGGTTAGAATGTGTGGATAGGAAACCCTCGGACGTTTTTAAAACTGGTTAAATCACGACTGTGGCTATTACATAACGTGCGTTACATCGGAAAGCGCAGGAAAACCTGATCACAGAAAATGGAAATAAATATCCTTGCGCCACTTCCAGCAATTGTTAACAGTGAGCCGAATTAGATAAGACAGAGCATGCAACTCCCACAGCATCCCCATGTTGTCTAGAGTCTTGTGAATTGAATCATCTTTGATTCTTGGTTGAACCGAAAGAGGGGCACGACTTACCTCCGGTCTCCGCCCAGATCATTCCGGAAGAGCTCTCTCCTGAAATTTTTTCCAAGACGACAGCTAATGATTTCTACATCGCCTATGGATGATTTTTATTTTTATTAACGTTTACTAATACCTAAAGTAGCATTACAAACGTATTTCGAAGTGTTTTGTGAAAGTTTATCGTCTACTTTTTGAATTTTAAAAAATGACGTTACGTTGTGAAATCGCTGTTTTTTTCGTTTATCACACAGTCTACATATAACGATATCTTGGCTTTATATGGCCCGATTTAATCAAAATAAAGACCCAATCGTGTTTATGGGACATCTAGGAGTGCCAACAAAGAAGATGGTGAAAGGTAATGACTGTTTTCTATTTTATTGTGCGGTTTGTGTAACGCCGAAATGCTAATTATTTTGTTTACGTCCCCTGCTGTGCTTTTCTGTTGTAGTGTATTGGTGCATGCTATCAGATAATAGCTTCTCATGCTGTCGCCGAAAAGCATTTTAAAAATCTGACTTGTTGCCTGGATTCACAACGAGTGTAGCTTTAATTTGATACCCTGCATGTGTATTTTAATGAACTTTTGAGTTTTAACTAATACTATTAGCATTTAGCGTAGCGCATTTGCATTTCCAGAGCTCTAGTTGGGACGCAAGCGTCCCAAGTAGAGGCAAGAGGTTAATGGAAATATCCCGGATGAGCCCCCATTATGTTATGCACGCCTCTATGAAGAGGGAACGCAACACCCTGCTACAATTAAACTCTCTGTGAAGCGAAAAAGGTATGGACTGTAGGTGCGAGTAAAAAAATGACAACATACAGAATGTGGTACCGTTTACAAGGACTTTATTCCTTTACACGGTAATATGGGGAAAAAGGGGCTGGACGGAACCAAAGCAAAGAAAGTAAATCTCAAAACCTCCCCTCTCCTATCTTACCTGCCTACCCACTACTTACCTAATTTAGCACCACCTGGTGCCCTAACCAAAATACAGGGGGTGGTCCGCCCAGGTCTTAACTAGTGTGCCTAGACAGCGAATATGCTACGGGTATATGTATGCCCGCGGGCCTCTTGCCTAAGCACTCCCAAGGTGCCTTCCCCTTCTCCCCCTGGGAACAAATGAAACAGAATATTAAACAATTTTCAAACAAACTAACAAACGACATCAAATAAGCTCTATCTGAGCAACAAACTCACAAAATATACCAACTCTCAGCAAAATCAACCTCTAGCAAAATCTCTAGCAAAATCTCTCAGAAAATCTCTCTACAAAAAGCTCTCCCTCCTGAACAGAACACTGGCTTTTATATAGTGTCAGAAGGAATGGGTAATTGGAGACAGCTGCGTCTTGACGAGGGGGCGGGGTCAGCTCTCCAATTAGCCCTGGAGTTGACCAATCAGCTGCTTGAGGGCTTACCGGAAGCCATTTCCTGAAATAAACACATGCACAAACACAAACTACAACACATAAACTGGGGAACGTAACACGTAGACCGATCAACAGTGTCAAGTTACTTTTCAGTTCCCAAAAACTTCTGTTGTCACACCCTGATCAGATTCACCTGTCCTCGTTATTGTCTCCACCTCCTCCAGGTGTCGCTTGTTTTCCCCAGTGTATTTATCCCTGTGTTTCCTGTCTCTCTGTGCCAGTGTATTTATCCCTGTGTTTCCTGTCTCTCTGTACCAGTGTATTTATCCCTGTGTTTCCTGTCTATCTGTACCAGTGTATTTATCCCTGTATTTCCTGTCTCTCTGTACCAGTGTATTTATCCCTGTATTTCCTGTCTCTCTGTACCAGTGTATTTATCCCTGTGCTTCCTGTCTTTCTGTACCAGTGTATTTATCCCTGTATTTCCTGTCTCTCTGTACCAGTGTATTTATCCCTGTATTTCCTGTCTCTCTGTACCAGTGTATTTATCCCCGTGTTTCCTGTCTTTCTGTACCAGTGTATTTATCCCCGTGTTTCCTGTCTCTCTGTACCAGTGTATTTATCCCTGTTTCCTGTCTCTCTGTACCAGTGTATTTATCCCTGTGTTTCCTGTCTCTCTGTACCAGTTTGTATGTTTCCAAGTCAACCAGTGTTTTTCCCTTCTCCTGCTTTTTGCATTCTCCTTTTTCTAGACCTCCCGGTTTTGACCCTTGCCTGTTTCTGGACTCTGTACCCATCTGCCTGACCATTCTGCCTGCCTTGACCACGAGCCTGTCTGCCACTCTGTACCTCCTGGACTCTGATCTGGTTTTGATCTTTTACCTGTCCACGACCATTCTCTTGCCTACATCTTTGGATTATTATACATTGTAAGACTCCAACCATCTGCCTCCTGTGTCTGCATGTGCGTCTCGCCTTGTGCCTTGATAACTGTACTGTGCTGTCCAAACTTGTGAACCATAGAGGTCTGTGATTGGTTCAGAAACTGACCCGACCAAAAACCAACATTCATGGAAGAGATTCTCTAATAACACACCACTTCGATATAGATAGAACAAGTTAGAACTTACGCAGCAGGTTAGGAGAATTAACGTAGCAGGTTAGGAGAATTAACCTAGCAGGTTAGGAGAATTAACCTAGCAGGTTAGGAGAATTAACCTAGCAGGTTAGGAGAATTAACGTGCCTTAGTAGGTTAGGATAAAAGTGTTAGAATTAACGGAAATGCTCTCCTAAACTGCTACAAAAAGTCAACTGAATCAAAGAACCGTGTTTTTAGGGATTCCAATCCTTGGAGGTTTAAATCAAAGCCAGTCCGGACCGCACCAAAACATGTGTTAATAACAAACAGACGGCCACTTAGGCAAATATTGTTTATAACCAGCTTCAGGTTCATAGATTTACAACAGCAAACTGTTTGCATTATTGTGTCTCCTCACTGTTTGCTAGTAAACTTATCTAACTGGCTGGATAGAACATGACCTGACTTCCTCCTGGGTAATTATGTGTGAAACACATCTCACTGTCCTGGACATGCCTCAGACATGATGAAAACAAGCCCAGATTCCCCCAGGGAGAAGTTTCCCTTTAACCATTACCAGGTCAGCTCTAAACCATTGACCATTACCAGGCCAGCTCTAAACCATTAACCATTAGCAGGCCAGCTCTAAACCATTAACCATTACCAGGTCAGCTCTAAACCATTGACCATTACCAGGCCAGCTCTAAACCATTAACCATTACCAGGTCAGCTCTAAACCATTAACCATTACCAGGCCAGCTCTAAACCATTGACCATTAACAGGCCAGCTCTAAACCATTGACCATTACCAGGCCAGCTCTAACCCATTGACCATTACCAGGCCAGCTCTAAACCAATAACCATTACCAGGCCAGCTCTAACCCATTGACCATTACCAGGCCAGCTCTAAACCATTAACCATTACCAGGCCAGCTCTAAACCATTGACCATTACCAGGCCAGCTCTAAACCATTGACCATTACCAGGCCAGCTCTAAACCATTAACCATTACCAGGCCAGCTCTAAACCATTGACCATTACCAGGCCAGCTCTAAACCATTAACCATTACCAGGCCAGCTCTAAACCATTAACCATTACCAGGTCAGCTCTAAACCATTGACCATTACCAGGCCAGCTCTAAACCATTAACCATTACCAGGTCAGCTCTAAACCATTAATCATTACCAGGCCAGCTTTAAACCATTGACCATTACCAGGCCAGCTCTAAACCATTGACCATTACCAGGCCATCTCTAAACCATTGACCATTACCAGACCAGCTCTAAACCATTAACCATTACCAGGCCAGCTCTAAACCATTGACCATTACCAGGCCAGCTCTAACCCATTGACCATTACCAGGCCAGCTCTAAACCATTGACCATTACCAGGCCAGCTCTAACCCATTGACCATTACCAGGCCAGCTCTAAACCATTAACCATTACCAGGTCAGCTCTAAACCATTAACCATTACCAGGTCAGCTCTAAACCATTGACCATTACCAGGCCAGCTCTAACCCATTGACCATTACCAGGCCAGCTCTAACCCATTGACCATTACCAGGCCAGCTCTAACCCATTAACCATTACCAGGCCACACTGATCCTACAGTATCTGAGAATGATATTTAAGGGAACCGCATTATACACGATCACCTATGGGATGTCCTTCGGTCTTGTAACAAATGAAAACAGAACTTTAAAGCTCTGTCAAACCATCCCTCTATTTAAATGAGATAGTTTTTCTTATTAGTCAGGCCATTTCCCCTGCTTAGTCACTCAGCCCAGCTCTATTCAACTCCTATCATCCCAGGGCATCAGTATAAACTGCAAATGACTTGGAGTTTAATCAAATTAAAAACAGAAGATGTCGTCAGTTCAGTATGCTGTGTGTGTTCAGACTCCCAAATGCAGCTTGTATCTCTTTATTTAATACTATCTGACATGAGAGATGGGGGAAGGGGAGAGAGATGGGAGAGAAGGGAAAGGGGAGAGATGGGGGAGAGAGGGGAGAGATTGGGGAGAGATTCGGGGAGAGGGGAGAGAGTTTCGGAAAGAAGGGAGATATTCGGGGGAGATATGAGGAGGGGAGAGATGGGGGGAGAGAGAGGGGAGAGGGGAGAGATGGCGGAAAGGGCGGGAATGAGATGAGACGAGACAAGGTGGTGGGAGAGTAAATGGGGGGGTGGACGAGAGGAGAGAAAGAGATGGAGTGAGACATGTCTTTGGGGAAGGATCTACCCTTCAAGAAAAGCAGAGACCTTGAGCAACACGAGGCAGAGAGAATGAGAGAAAGGAATATAGGATAGAGGGGCAGAGAGGAGGAGAGAGAGGCGGAGAAGGGGAGCAAGAGAAGGGGAGCAAGAGAGGCAGAGAGGAGGTGGAGAGAGGCAGAGAGGAGGTGGAGAGAGGCAGAGAGGAGGTGGAGAGAGGCAGAGAGGAGGTGGAGAGAGGCAGAGAAGGAGTGAGAGGTGGAGAGACAGAAAGGAGGAGGAGAGACAGAGAGGAGGAGGAGAGACAGAGAGGAGGTGGAGAGACAGAGAGGAGGAGGAGGAGAGTCGGAGAGGAGGTGGAGAGACAGAGAGGAGGAGAGATGGAGAGGAGGTAGAGAGACAGAGAGGAGGAGGAGAGACAGAGAGACAGAGAGACAAAGAGGAGGTGGAGAGACAGAGAGGAGGTGGAGAGACAGAGACAGAGAGGAGGTGGAGAGAGAGAGGAGATGGAGAGACAGAGAGACAGAGAGGAGGTGGAGAGACAGAGACAGAGAGGAGGTGGAGAGACAGAGGAGGTGGAGAGACAGGAGAGGAGGTGGAGAGACAGAGAGACAGAGAGGAGGTGGAGAGAGAGAGGAGGTGGAGAGACAGAAGAGGTGAAGAGATAGAGACAGAGAGGAGGAGGACAGAGAGAGACAGAGAGGAGGTGGAGAGACAGAGACAGAGAGGAGGTGGAGAGACAGAGGAGGTGGAGAGACAGGAGAGGAGGTGGAGAGAAAGAGAGACAGAGAGGAGGTGGAGAGAGAGAGGAGGTGGAGAGACAGAAGAGGTGAAGAGATAGAGACAGAGAGGAGGAGGACAGAGAGAGACAGAGAGGAGGTGGAGAGACAGATACGAGGAGGAGGAGAGTCGGAGAGGAGGTGGAGAGACAGAGAGGAGGAGAGATGGGGAGGAGGTGGAGAGACAGAGAAGAAGAGGAGAGACGGAGAGGAGGTTGAGAGACAGAGAGGAGGAGGAGAGACAGAGAGGAAGTGGGGAGACAGAGAGGAGGTGGAGAGATGGAGAGGAGGTGGAGAGACAGAGAGACAAAGAGGAGGTGGAGAGACAGAGAGGAGGTGGAGAGACAGAGAGGAGGTGGAGAGACAGAGAGGAGGTGGAGAGACACGAGAGGAGGTGGAGAGACAGAGACAGAGAGGAGGTGGAGAGAGAGAGGAGGTGGAGAGACAGATAGACAGAGAGGAGGTGGAGAGACAGAGAGACAGGGAGCATGTGGAGAGACAAAGACGGAGAGGAGGTAGAGAGACAGAGGGACAGGGAGGAGGTGGAGAGACAGAGAGGAGGTGGAGAGACAGAGAGACAGAGACGGAGAGGAGGTGGAGAGACAGAGACGGAGAGGAGGTGGAGAGACAGAGACAGAGAGGAGGTGGAGAGACAGAGAGACAGGGAGGATGTGGAGAGACAAAGAGACAGGGAGGATGTGGAGAGACAGAGACGGAGAGGAGGTGGAGAGACAGAGACGGAGAGGAGGTGGAGAGACAGAGACGGAGAGGAGGTGGAGAGACAGAGACGGAGAGGAGGTGGAGAGACAGAGATGGAGAGGAGGTGGAGAGACAGGGAGACAGACAGGAGGTGGAGAGACGGAGAGACAGAGACGGAGAGGAGGTGGAGAGACAGAGAGGAGAGGAGGTGGAGAGACAGAGATGGAGAGGAGGTGGAGAGACAGGGAGACAGAGAGGAGGTGGAGAGACGGAGAGACTGAGACGGAGAGGAGGTGGAGAGACAGAGACGGAGAGGAGGTGGAGAGACAGAGAGACAGGGAGGATGTGGAGAGACAAAGAGACAGGGAGGATGTGGAGAGACAGAGACGGAGAGGAGGTGGAGAGACAGAGAGACAGGGAGGAGGTGGAGAGACAGAGACGGAGAGGAGGTGGAGAGACAGAGAGACGGAGAGGAGGTGGAGAGACAGAGAGACAGGGAGGAGGTGGAGAGACAGAGACAGAGAGGAGGTGGAGAGACAGAGACAGAGAGGAGGTGGAGAGAGAGAGGAGGTGGAGAGACAGAGACGGAGAGGAGGTGGAGAGAGAGAGGAGATGGAGAGACAGAGAGACAGAGAGGAGGTGGAGAGACAGAGACAGAGAGGAGGTGGAGAGACAGAGGAGGTGGAGAGACAGGAGAGGAGGTGGAGAGACAGAGAGACAGAGAGGAGGTGGAGAGAGAGAGGAGGTGGAGAGACAGAAGAGGTGAAGAGATAGAGACAGAGAGGAGGAGGACAGAGAGAGACAGAGAGGAGGTGGAGAGACAGAGACAGAGAGGAGGTGGAGAGACAGAGGAGGTGGAGAGACAGGAGAGGAGGTGGAGAGAAAGAGAGACAGAGAGGAGGTGGAGAGAGAGAGGAGGTGGAGAGACAGAAGAGGTGAAGAGATAGAGACAGAGAGGAGGAGGACAGAGAGAGACAGAGAGGAGGTGGAGAGACAGATACGAGGAGGAGGAGAGTCGGAGAGGAGGTGGAGAGACAGAGAGGAGGAGAGATGGGGAGGAGGTGGAGAGACAGAGAAGAAGAGGAGAGACGGAGAGGAGGTTGAGAGACAGAGAGGAGGAGGAGAGACAGAGAGGAAGTGGGGAGACAGAGAGGAGGTGGAGAGATGGAGAGGAGGTGGAGAGACAGAGAGACAAAGAGGAGGTGGAGAGACAGAGAGGAGGTGGAGAGACAGAGAGGAGGTGGAGAGACAGAGAGGAGGTGGAGAGACACGAGAGGAGGTGGAGAGACAGAGACAGAGAGGAGGTGGAGAGAGAGAGGAGGTGGAGAGACAGATAGACAGAGAGGAGGTGGAGAGACAGAGAGACAGGGAGCATGTGGAGAGACAAAGACGGAGAGGAGGTAGAGAGACAGAGAGACAGGGAGGAGGTGGAGAGACAGAGAGGAGGTGGAGAGACAGAGAGACAGAGACGGAGAGGAGGTGGAGAGACAGAGACGGAGAGGAGGTGGAGAGACAGAGACAGAGAGGAGGTGGAGAGACAGAGAGACAGGGAGGATGTGGAGAGACAAAGAGACAGGGAGGATGTGGAGAGACAGAGACGGAGAGGAGGTGGAGAGACAGAGACGGAGAGGAGGTGGAGAGACAGAGACGGAGAGGAGGTGGAGAGACAGAGATGGAGAGGAGGTGGAGAGACAGGGAGACAGACAGGAGGTGGAGAGACGGAGAGACAGAGACGGAGAGGAGGTGGAGAGACAGAGAGGAGAGGAGGTGGAGAGACAGAGATGGAGAGGAGGTGGAGAGACAGGGAGACAGAGAGGAGGTGGAGAGACGGAGAGACTGAGACGGAGAGGAGGTGGAGAGACAGAGACGGAGAGGAGGTGGAGAGACAGAGAGACAGGGAGGATGTGGAGAGACAAAGAGACAGGGAGGATGTGGAGAGACAGAGACGGAGAGGAGGTGGAGAGACAGAGAGACAGGGAGGAGGTGGAGAGACAGAGACGGAGAGGAGGTGGAGAGACAGAGAGACGGAGAGGAGGTGGAGAGACAGAGAGACAGGGAGGAGGTGGAGAGACAGAGACAGAGAGGAGGTGGAGAGACAGAGACAGAGAGGAGGTGGAGAGAGAGAGGAGGTGGAGAGACAGAGACGGAGAGGAGGTGGAGAGACGGAGAGACAGGGAGGAGGTGGAGAGACAGAGACGGAGAGGAGGTGGAGAAACAAAGAGGAGGTGGAGAGAGAGAGGAGGTGGAGAGGCAGAGAGACAGGGAGGAGGTGGAGAGACAAAGAGACAGGGAGCATGTGGAGAGACAAAGACGGAGAGGAGGTAGAGAGACAGAGAGACAGGGAGGAGGTGGAGAGACAGAGAGGAGGTGGAGAGACAGAGAGACAGAGACGGAGAGGAGGTGGAGAGACAGAGACGGAGAGGAGGTGGAGAGACAGAGAGACAGGGAGGAGGTGGAGAGACAAAGAGACAGGGAGGATGTGGAGAGACAGAGAGACAGGGAGGAGGTGGAGAGACAGAGACGGAGAGGAGGTGGAGAGACAGAGACGGAGAGGAGGTGGAGAGACAGAGAGACAGGGAGGATGTGGAGAGACAAAGAGACAGGGAGGATGTGGAGAGACAGAGACGGAGAGGAGGTGGAGAGACAGAGATGGAGAGGAGGTGGAGAGATAGAGATGGAGAGGAGGTGGAGAGACAGGGAGACAGACAGGAGGTGGAGAGACGGAGAGACAGAGACGGAGAGGAGGTGGAGAGACAGAGAGGAGAGGAGGTGGAGAGACAGAGATGGAGAGGAGGTGGAGAGACAGGGAGACAGACAGGAGGTGGAGAGACGGAGAGACAGAGACGGAGAGGAGGTGGAGAGACAGAGAGGAGAGGAGGTGGAGAGACAGAGATGGAGAGGAGGTGGAGAGACAGAGAGACAGGGAGGAGGTGGAGAGACAGAGACGGAGAGGAGGTGGAGAGACAGAGAGACGGAGAGGAGGTGGAGAGATAGAGAGACAGGGAGGAGGTGGAGAGACAGAGACAGAGAGGAGGTGGAGAGAGAGAGGAGGTGGAGAGACAGAGACGGAGAGGAGGTGGAGAGACAGAGAGACAGGGAGGAGGTGGAGAGACAGAGACGGAGAGGAGGTGGAGAGACAAAGAGGAGGTGGAGAGAGAGAGGAGGTGGAGAGACAGAGAGACAGGGAGGAGGTGGAGAGACAAAGAGACAGGGAGCATGTGGAGAGACAAAGACGGAGAGGAGGTAGAGAGACAGAGAGACAGGGAGGAGGTGGAGAGACAAAGAGACAGGGAGCATGTGGAGAGACAAAGACGGAGAGGAGGTAGAGAGACAGAGAGACAGGGAGGAGGTGGAGAGACAGAGAGGAGGTGGAGAGACAGAGAGACAGAGACGGAGAGGAGGTGGAGAGACAGAGACGGAGAGGAGGTGGAGAGACAGAGAGACAGGGAGGAGGTGGAGAGACAGAGACGGAGAGGAGGTGGAGAGACAGAGAGACGGAGAGGAGGTGGAGAGACAGAGAGACAGGGAGGAGGTGGAGAGACAGAGACAGAGAGGAGGTGGAGAGACAGAGACAAAGAGGAGGTGGAAAGAGAGAGGAGGTGGAGAGACAGAGACGGAGAGGAGGTGGAGAGACGGAGAGACAGGGAGGAGGTGGAGAGACAGAGACGGAGAGGAGGTGGAGAGACAAAGAGGAGGTGGAGAGAGAGAGGAGGTGGAGAGACAAAGAGGAGGTGGAGAGAGAGAGGAGGTGGAGAGACAGAGAGACAGGGAGGAGGTGGAGAGACAAAGAGACAGGGAGCATGTGGAGAGACAAAGACGGAGAGGAGGTAGAGAGACAGAGAGACAGGGAGGAGGTGGAGAGACAGAGAGGAGGTGGAGAGACAGAGAGACAGAGACGGAGAGGAGGTGGAGAGACAGAGACGGAGAGGAGGTGGAGAGACATAGACGGAGAGGAGGTGGAGAGAAAGAGAGACAGGGAGGATGTGGAGAGACAGAGACGGAGAGGAGGTGGAGAGACAGAGACGGAGAGGAGGTGGAGAGACAGAGACGGAGAGGAGGTGGAGAGACAGAGATGGAGAGGAGGTGGAGAGACAGGGAGACAGAGAGGAGGTGGAGAGACGGAGAGACAGAGACGGAGAGGAGGTGGAGAGACAGAGACGGAGAGGAGGTGGAGAGACAGAGACGGAGAGGAGGTGGAGAGACAGAGAGACAGGGAGGATGTGGAGAGACAAAGAGACAGGGAGGATGTGGAGAGACAGAGACGGAGAGGAGGTGGAGAGACAGAGAGACAGGGAGGAGGTGGAGAGACAGAGACGGAGAGGAGGTGGAGAGACAGAGAGACGGAGAGGAGGTGGAGAGACAGAGAGACAGGGAGGAGGTGGAGAGACAGAGACAGAGAGGAGGTGGAGAGACAGAGACAGAGAGGAGGTGGAGAGAGAGAGGAGGTGGAGAGACAGAGACGGAGAGGAGGTGGAGAGACAGAGACGGAGAGGAGGTGGAGAGACAAAGAGGAGGTGGAGAGAGAGAGGAGGTGGAGAGACAGAGAGACAGGGAGGAGGTGGAGAGACAAAGAGACAGGGAGGATGTGGAGAGACAGAGAGGAGGTGGAGAGACAGAGAGACAGGGAGGAGGTGGAGAGACAGAGAGGAGGTGGAGAGAGAGAGGAGGTGGAGAGAGAGAGGAGGTGGAGAGACAGAGAGACAGAGGAGGTGGAGAGACAAAGACGGAGAGGAGGTGGAGAGACAAAGACGGAGAGGATGTGGAGAGACGGAGAGGAGGTGGAGAGAGAGAGACCGGGAGGTTGAGGTTGAGAATAAGATAGAGGCAGAGCAGGAAAAATAACAACATGAACAGAGCAGAGCAGGAGGATCATCAGTCTGAGGTTTGACCCTCCCTGAGGAGGAAGACATCAACTTCTGAGAAATTCCTCCAGACCAGAGAGAGCTGTAAAGGTATCTATATATCCCCTCCCTATGTATCAAGAGCTGTATGAAGGTAGTTAGATTGATGAACCTGTTCCTGAGGCCCTCTGTAGGTCCCCAGTGTCCACTTATTAAACTACACTCACACACACACACAAACACACACAAACACACACTGTGTAAAGCCACATGTCCAGAGACTGTCAGTCCTCCCCAAGCCAGACAGAAATCTCTCCTCTCCTCTCCTCTCCTCTCCTCTCGTCTCGTCTCGTCTCCTCTCGTCTCCTCTCCTCTCCTTTCCCCTCTCCTCTCCTCTCCTCTCCTCTCCTCTCCTCTCCTCTCCTCTCCTCTACTCTACTCTACTCTACTCTACTCTACTCTACTCTAGTCTCCTGTTCTCTCTCCTCTCATTTTGTCTCCTCTCCTTTTGTTTCCTCTCCTCTCATTTAGTTTCATTTCTCCTATCCTCTCATTTAGTGTCCCCTCTCCTCTCCTCTCCTCTCCTCTCCTCTCCTCTCCTCTCCTCTCCTTTCCCCTCTCCTCTCCTCTCCTCTTCTTCTTTTCTCTCCTCTACTCTCCTTTTCTTTCCCCCCTCCTCTCATTTTGTTTCCCTCCTCCTCTCCTCTAATTTTGTTTCCTCTCACCTCTCCTCTCCTTTTCTTTCTCCTCTCCTCTCCTTTCCCCTCTCTTCTCCTCTCCTTTACTCTACTCTACTCTCCTTTTCTTTCCTCTCTCCTCTCTCCTCTCATTTAGTCTCCTCTCCTTTTGTTTCCTCTCCTCTCATTTAGTTTAATTTCCCCCCTCCTCTCATTTAGTTTCCCCTCTCCTCTCCTCTCCTCTCGTCTCGTCTCGTCTCCTCTCCTCTCCTCTCCTCTCCTCTCCTCTCCTCTCCTCTCCTCTCCTCTCCTCTCCTCTCCTCTCCTCTCCTTTCCCCTCTCCTTTCCCCTCTCTTCTCCTCTCCTTTCCTCTCCTTTACTCTACTCTACTCTCCTTTTCTTTCCTCTCTCCTCTCTCCTCTCATTTTGTCTCCTCTCCTTTTGTTTCCTCTCCTCTCATTTAGTTTCATTTCTCCTATCCTCTCATTTAGTTTCCTCTCTCCTCTCCTCTCATTTGGTTTGCCTCTCTCCTCTCCTCTCCTCTTCTTTCCTCTCTCCTCTCCTTCCCCTCTACTCTCCTCTCCTGTCCTCTCCTCTCTTCTCCTCTCCTTTTCTTTCCCCCCTCATCTCATTTTGTTGCCTCTCTCCTCTCCTCTCATTTTGTTTCCTCTCTCCTCTCCTCTCCTCTCCTCTCTTTTGCTTTCCCCCTCCTCTCATTTTGTTTCCTCTCTCCTCTCCTCTTCTCCTCTCCTCTCCCTCTCCTCTCCTCTCCTCTCCTCTCCTCTCCTCTCCTCTCCTCTCCTCTCCTCTCCTCTCCTCTCCTCTCCTCTCTCCTCTACTCTCCTCTCCTTTTCCCCCTCTCCTCTCATTTTGATTCCTCTCTCCTCTACTCTTCTTTTCTTTCCCCCTCCTCTCATTTTGTTTCCCCCTCCTCTCCTCTCATTTTGTTTCCTCTCTCCTCTCCTCTCCTCTCCTTTTCTTTCTCCTCTCCTCTCCTTTCCCCTCTCCTATACTTTTCTCTACTCTACTCTACTCTACTCTACTCTACTCTACTCTCCTTTTCTTTCCTCTTTCCTGTCTCCTCTCTCCTCTCCTTTTGTTTACTCTCCTCTCCTTTTGTTTCCTCTCCTCTCCTCTCCTCTCCTCTCCTTTGCTTTCCCCCTCATCTCATTTAGTTTCCTCTCTCCTCTCCTCTCCTTTTGTTTCCTCTCCTCTCCTCTCCTCTCCTCTCCTCTCCTCTCCTCTCCCTCTCCTCTCCTCTCCTCTCCTCTCCTCTCCTTTGCTTTCCCCCTCATCTCATTTAGTTTCCTCTCTCCTCTCCTCTCCTTTTGTTTCCTCTCTCTCTCCTCTCCTTTGCTTTCCCCCCTCATCTCATTTAGTTTTCTCTCTCCTCTCCTCTCCTCTCCTTTGCTTTCCCCTCATCTCATTTAGTTTCCTCTCTCCTCTCCTCTCTTTTTGTTTCCTCTGTCCTCTTCTTTCCTCTGTCCTCTCCTTACCTCTCCCCTCCCCCTCTCCTCTCCTCTCCTCTCCTCTCCTCTCCTCTCCTCTCCTCTCCTCTCCTCTCCTCTCCTCTACTCTACTCTACTCTACTCTACTCTACTCTACTATACTCTACTCTACTCTAGTCTCCTGTTCTCTCTCCTCTCATTTTGTCTCCTCTCCTTTTGTTTCCTCTCCTCTCATTTAGTTTCATTTCTCCTATCCTCTCATTTTGTTTCCTCTCTCCTCTCCTCTCATTTTGTTTGCCTCTCTCCTCTCCTCTCCTCTCCTCTTCTTTCCTCTCTCCTCTCCTTCCCCTCTACTCTCCTCTCATTTCCTCTCCTCTCCTCTCCTTTTCTTTCCTCTCTCCTCTACTCTCCTTTGCTATCCCCCCTCATCTCATTTTGTTGCCTCTCTCCTCTCCTCTCATTTTGTTTCCTCTCTCCTCTCCTCTCATTTTGTTTCCTAACTCCTCTCCTCTTATTTTGTTTGCCTCTCTCCTCTCCTCTTCTTTCCTCTCTCCTCTCCTTCCCCTCTACTCTCCTCTCATTTCCTCTCCTCTCCTCTCCTTTTCTTTCCTCTCTCCTCTACTCTCCTTTGCTATCCCCCCTCATCTCATTTTGTTGCCTCTCTCCTCTCCTCTCATTTTGTTTCCTCTCTCCTCTCCTCTCATTTTGTTTCCTAACTCCTCTCCTCTTATTTTGTTTGCCTCTCTCCTCTCCTCTTCTTTCCTCTCTCCCTCTCCTTCCCCTCTACTCTCCTCTCATTTCCTCTCCTCTCCTCTCCTTTTCTTTCCTCTCTCCTCTAATCTCCTTTTCTTTCCCCCTCATCTCATTTTGTTGCCTCTCTCCTCTCCTCTCATTTTGTTTCCTCTCTCCTCTCCTTTGCTTCCCCCTCATCTCATTTTGTTTCCTCTCTCCTCTCCTCTCATTTTGTTTCCTCTCTTCTACTCTCATTTAGTTTCCTCTCTCCTCTCCTCTCCTTTGCTTTCCCCCTCCTCTCATTTTGTTTCCCCTCTCCTCTCCTCTCCTCTCCTCTCCTCTCCTCTACTCTCCTCTCCTTTTCCCCCTCTCCTCTCATTTTGATTCCTCTCTCCTCTACTCTTCTTTTCTTTCCCCCTCCTCTCATTTTGTTTCCCCCTCCTCTCCTCTCATTTTGTTTCCTCTCTCCTCTCCTCTCCTCTCCTTTTCTTTCTCCTCTCCTCTCCTTTCCCCTCTCCTATACTTTTCTCTACTCTACTCTACTCTACTCTACTCTACTCTACTCTCCTTTTCTTTCCTCTTTCCTGTCTCCCTCTCTCCTCTCCTTTTGTTTACTCTCCTCTCCTTTTGTTTCCTCTCCTCTCCCTCTCCTCTCCTCTCCTCTCCTTTGCTTTCCCCCTCATCTCATTTAGTTTCCTCTCTCCTCTCCTCTCCTTTTGTTTCCTCTCCTCTCCTCCTCCTCTCCTCTCCTCTCCTCTCCTCCTCTCCTCTCCTCTCCTCTCCCTCTCCTCTCCTCTCCTCTCCCTCCTCTCCTCTCCTTTGCTTTCCCCCTCATCTCATTTAGTTTCCTCTCTCCTCTCCTCTCCTTTTGTTTCCTCTCCTCTCCTCTCCTTTGCTTTCCCCCTCATCTCATTTAGTTTCCTCTCTCCTCTCCTCTCCTCTCCTTTGCTTTCCCCCTCATCTCATTTAGTTTCCTCTCTCCTCTCCTCTCTTTTTGTTTCCTCTGTCCTCTTCTTTCCTCTGTCCTCTCCTTACCTCTCCCCTCCCCCTCTCCTCTCCTCTCCTCTCCTCTCCTCTCCTCTCCTCTACTCTACTCTACTCTACTCTACTCTACTCTACTATACTCTACTCTACTCTAGTCTCCTGTTCTCTCTCCTCTCATTTTGTCTCCTCTCCTTTTGTTTCCTCTCCTCTCATTTAGTTTCATTTCTCCTATCCTCTCATTTTGTTTCCTCTCTCCTCTCCTCTCATTTTGTTTGCCTCTCTCTCCTCTCCTCTCCTCTCCTCTTCTTTCCTCTCTCCTCTCCTTCCCCTCTACTCTCCTCTCATTTCCTCTCCTCTCCTCTCCTTTTCTTTCCTCTCTCCTCTACTCTCCTTTGCTATCCCCCCTCATCTCATTTTGTTGCCTCTCTCCTCTCCTCTCATTTTGTTTCCTCTCTCCTCTCCTCTCATTTTGTTTCCTAACTCCTCTCCTCTTATTTTGTTTGCCTCTCTCCTCTCCTCTTCTTTCCTCTCTCCTCTCCTTCCCCTCTACTCTCCTCTCATTTCCTCTCCTCTCCTCTCCTTTTCTTTCCTCTCTCCTCTAATCTCCTTTTCTTTCCCCCCTCATCTCATTTTGTTGCCTCTCTCCTCTCCTCTCATTTTGTTTCCTCTCTCCTCTCCTTTGCTTCCCCCCCTCATCTCATTTTGTTTCCTCTCTCCTCTCCTCTCATTTTGTTTCCTCTCTCTTCTACTCTCATTTAGTTTCCTCTCTCCTCTCCTCTCCTTTGCTTTCCCCCTCCTCTCATTTTGTTTCCCCTCTCCTCTCTCTCCTCTCCTCTCCTCTCCTCTCCTCTCCTCTACTCTCCTCTCCTTTTCCCCCCTCTCCTCTCATTTTGATTCCTCTCTCCTCTACTCTTCTTTTCTTTCCCCCTCCTCTCATTTTGTTTCCCCCTCCTCTCCTCTCATTTTGTTTCCTCTCTCCTCTCCTCTCCTCTCCTTTTCTTTCTCCTCTCCTCTCCTTTCCCCTCTCCTATACTTTTCTACTCTACTCTACTCTACTCTACTCTACTCTACTCTCCTTTTCTTTCCTCTTTCCTGTCTCCTCTCTCCTCTCCTTTTGTTTACTCTCCTCTCCTTTTGTTTCCTCTCCTCTCCTCTCCTCTCTCCTCTCCTTTGCTTTCCCCCTCATCTCATTTAGTTTCCTCTCTCCTCTCCTCTCCTTTTGTTTCCTCTCCTCTCCTCTCCTCTCCTCTCCTCTCCTCTCCTCTCCTCTCCTCTCCTCTCCTCTCCTCTCCTCTCCTCTCCTCTCCTTTGCTTTCCCCCTCATCTCATTTAGTTTCCTCTCTCCTCTCCTCTCCTTTTGTTTCCTCTCCTCTCCTCTCCTTTGCTTTCCCCCTCATCTCATTTAGTTTCCTCTCTCCTCTCCTCTCCTCTCCTTTGCTTTCCCCCTCATCTCATTTAGTTTCCTCTCTCCTCTCCTCTCTTTTTGTTTCCTCTGTCCTCTTCTTTCCTCTGTCCTCTCCTTACCTCTCCCCTCCCCCTCTCCTCTCCTCTCCTCTCCTCTCCTCTCCTCTCCTCTACTCTACTCTACTCTACTCTACTCTACTCTACTATACTCTACTCTACTCTAGTCTCCTGTTCTCTCTCCTCTCATTTTGTCTCCTCTCCTTTTGTTTCCTCTCCTCTCATTTAGTTTCATTTCTCCTATCCTCTCATTTTGTTTCCTCTCTCCTCTCCTCTCATTTTGTTTGCCTCTCTCCTCTCCTCTCCTCTCCTCTTCTTTCCTCTCTCCTCTCCTTCCCTCTACTCTCCTCTCATTTCCTCTCCTCTCCTCTCCTTTTCTTTCCTCTCTCCTCTACTCTCCTTTGCTATCCCCTCATCTCATTTTGTTGCCTCTCTCCTCTCCTCTCATTTTGTTTCCTCTCTCCTCTCCTCTCATTTTGTTTCCTAACTCCTCTCCTCTTATTTTGTTTGCCTCTCTCCTCTCCTCTTCTTTCCTCTCTCCTCTCCTTCCCCTCTACTCTCCTCTCATTTCCTCTCCTCTCCTCTCCTTTTCTTTCCTCTCTCCTCTAATCTCCTTTTCTTTCCCCCCTCATCTCATTTTGTTGCCTCTCTCCTCTCCTCTCATTTTGTTTCCTCTCTCCTCTCCTTTGCTTCCCCCTCATCTCATTTTGTTTCCTCTCTCCTCTCCTCTCATTTTGTTTCCTCTCTCTTCTACTCTCATTTAGTTTCCTCTCTCTCCTCTCCTCTCCTTTGCTCCCCCCTCCTCTCATTTTGTTTCCCCTCTCCTCTCCTCTCCTCTCCTCTCCTCTCCTCTCCTCTCCTCTCCTCTCCTCTCCTCTTTTTCCCCCTCTCCTCTCATTTTGTTTCCTCTCTCCTCTACTCTCCTTTTCTTTCCCCCCTCCTCTTATTTTGTTTCCCTCCTCCTCTCCTCTCATTTTGTTTCCTCTCTCCTCTCCTCTCCTCTCCTTTTCTTTCTCCTCTCCTCTCCTTTCCCCTCTCCTATACTTTTCTCTACTCTACTCTACTCTACTCTCCTTTTCTTTCCTCTTTCCTGTCTCCTCTCTCCTCTTCTTTTGTTACCTCTCCTCTCCTTTTGTTTCCTCTCCTCTCCTCTCATTTAGTTCCCTCTCTCCTCTCCTCTCCTTTTCTTTCCCCCCTCATCTCATTTTGTTGCCTCTCTCCTCTCCTCTCATTTTGTTTCCTCTCTCCTCTCCTCTCATTTTGTTTCCTCTCTCTTCTCCTCTCATTTAGTTTCCTCTCTCCTCTCCTCTCCTTTGCTTTCCCCCTCCTCTCATTTTGTTTCCTCTCTCCTCTACTCTCATTTTCTTTCCCCCTCCTCTCATTTTGTTTCCCCCTCCTCTCCTCTCATTTTGTTTCCTCTCTACTCTACTCTCCTTTTCTTTCCCCCTCCTCTCCTCTCATTTTGTTTCCTCTCCTCTCCTCTCCTCTCCTCTCCTCCTCTCCTCTCCTCTCCTCTCCTCTCCTCTCCTCTCTCCTCTACTCTCCTCTTTTTCCCCCTCTCCTCTCATTTTGTTTCCTCTCTACTCTACTCTCATTTTCTTTCCCCCTCCTCTCATTTTGTTTCCTCTCTCCTCTCCTCTCATTTTGTTTCCTAACTCCTCTCCTCTTATTTTGTTTGCCTCTCTCCTCTCCTCTTCTTTCCTCTCTCCTCTCCTTCCCCTCTACTCTCCTCTCATTTCCTCTCCTCTCCTCTCCTTTTCTTTCCTCTCTCCTCTAATCTCCTTTTCTTTCCCCCCTCATCTCATTTTGTTGCCTCTCTCCTCTCCTCTCATTTTGTTTCCTCTCTCCTCTCCTTTGCTTCCCCCCCTCATCTCATTTTGTTTCCTCTCTCCTCTCCTCTCATTTTGTTTCCTCTCTCTTCTACTCTCATTTAGTTTCCTCTCTCCTCTCCTCTCCTTTGCTTTCCCCCCTCCTCTCATTTTGTTTCCCCTCTCCTCTCCTCTCCTCTCCTCTCCTCTCCTCTCCTCTCCTCTCCTCTCCTCTCCTCTCCTCTTTTTCCCCCTCTCCTCTCATTTTGTTTCCTCTCTCCTCTACTCTCCTTTTCTTTCCCCCTCCTCTTATTTTGTTTCCCTCCTCCTCTCCTCTCATTTTGTTTCCTCTCTCCTCCTCTCCTCTCCTCTCCTTTTCTTTCTCCTCTCCTCTCCTTTCCCTCTCCTATACTTTTCTCTACTCTACTCTACTCTACTCTCCTTTTCTTTCCTCTTTCCTGTCTCCTCTCTCCTCTTCTTTTGTTACCTCTCCTCTCCTTTTGTTTCCTCTCCTCTCCTCTCATTTAGTTCCCTCTCTCCTCTCCTCTCCTTTTCTTTCCCCCCTCATCTCATTTTGTTGCCTCTCTCCTCTCCTCTCATTTTGTTTCCTCTCTCCTCTCCTCTCATTTTGTTTCCTCTCTCTTCTCCTCTCATTTAGTTTCCTCTCTCCTCTCCTCTCCTTTGCTTTCCCCCCTCCTCTCATTTTGTTTCCTCTCTCCTCTACTCTCATTTTCTTTTCCCCTCCTCTCATTTTGTTTCCCCCTCCTCTCCTCTCATTTTGTTTCCTCTCTACTCTACTCTCCTTTTCTTTCCCCCTCCTCTCCTCTCATTTTGTTTCCTCTCCTCTCCTCTCCTCTCCTCTCCTCCTCTCCTCTCCTCTCCTCTCCTCTCCTCTCCTCTCCTCTCCTCTCTCCTCTACTCTCCTCTTTTTCCCCCTCTCCTCTCATTTTGTTTCCTCTCTACTCTACTCTCATTTTCTTTCCCCCTCCTCTCATTTTGTTTCCCCCTCCTCTCATTTTGTTTCCTCCTCTCCTCTCTCATTTTGTTTCCTCTCTCCTCTCCTCTCCTCTCCTTTTCTTTCTCCTCTCCTCTCCTTTCCCCTCTCCTATACTTTTCTCTACTCTACTCTACTCTACTCTACTCTACTCTACTCTACTCTCCTTTTCTTTCCTCTTTCCTGTCTCCTCTCTCCTCTCATTTTGTTTCCCCCCTCCTCTCCTTTTGTTTCCTCTCCTCTCATCTCATTTAGTTTCCTCTCTCCTCTCCTGTCCTTTGCTTTCCCCCTCCTCTCATTTTGTTTCCTCTCTCCTCTCCTCTCATCTCCCTCTTCTTCTGTCTTCTTCTTTCCTCTGTCCTCTCCTTACCCCTCTACTATCCTTACCTCTCCCTCCCCCTCTCCTCTCCTCTACTCTACACTACACTACTCTACTCTAATCTACTCTCCTTTTCTTTCCTCTCTCCTCTCCTCTAATTTTTTTCCCCGTCTCCTCTCCTCTCATTTTGTTTCCTCTCTCCTCTACTCTCCTTTTCTTTCCCCCCTCCTCTCCTTTCCCCTCTCCTCTACTTTTCTCTACTCTACTCTACTCTACTCTACTCTCCTATACTCTCATTTTCTTTCCTCTCTCCTCTCATCTCATTTAGTTTCCTCTTTCCTCTCCTCTCCTTTTGTTTCCTCTCCTCTCCTTTTGTTTCATCTCCTCTCCTTTTGTTTCCTCTCCTCTCCTTTTGTTTCCTCTCCTCTCATCTCATTTAGTTTCCTCTCTCCTCTCCTGTCCTTTGCTTTCCCCCTCCTCTCATTTTGTTTCCTCTCTCCTCTCCTCTCATCTCCTCTTCTTTCTTCTGTCCTCTTCTTTCCTCTGTCCTCTCCTTACCCCTCTACTATCCTTACCTCTCCCCTCCCCCTCTCCTCTCCTCTACTCTACACTACACTACTCTACTCTAATCTACTCTCCTTTTCTTTCCTCTCTCCTCTCCTCTAATTTTTTTCCCCGTCTCCTCTCCTCTCATTTTGTTTCCTCTCTCCTCTACTCTCCTTTTCTTTCCCCCCTCCTCTCCTTTCCCCTCTCCTCTACTTTTCTCTACTCTACTCTACTCTACTCTACTCTCCTATACTCTCATTTTCTTTCCTCTCTCCTCTCATCTCATTTAGTTTCCTCTTTCCTCTCCTCTCCTTTTGTTTCCTCTCCTCTCCTTTTGTTTCATCTCCTCTCCTTTTGTTTCCTCTCCTCTCCTTTTGTTTCCTCTCCTCTCATCTCATTTAGTTTCCTCTCTCCTCTCCTCTCCTTTGCTTTCCCCCTCCTCTCATTTTGTTTCCTCTCTCCTCTCCTCTCCTCTCCTCTCTTTGCTTTCCCCCTCCTCTCATTTTGTTTCCTCTCTCCTCTCCTCTCCTCTTCTTTCCTCTGTCCTCTTCTTTCCTCTGTCCTCTCCTTACCCCTCTACTCTCCTTACCTCTCCCCTCCCCTCTCCTCTCCTCTCCTCTCCTCTACTCTACTCTACTCTACTCTCCTTTTCTTTCCCCCTCCTCTCATTTTGTTTCCCCCTCCTCTCCTCTCATTTTGTTTCCTCTCTCCTCTACTCTCCTCTCCTTTTCTTTCTCCTCTCCTCTACTTTTCTCTACTCTACTATACTCTCCTTTTGTTTCCTCTCCTCTCCTTTTGTTTCGTCTCTCCTCTCCTCTCCTTTGCTATCCCCCCTCCTCTCATTTTGTTTCCTCTCTCCTCTCCTCTCATTTGCTATCCCCTCTCCTCTCATTTTGTTTCCTCTCTCCTCTCCTCTCATTTAGTTTCCTCTCTCCTCTCCTGTCCTCTCCTGTCCTCTCCTCTCCTTTGCTATCCCCCCTCCTCTCATTTTGTTTCCTCTCTCCTCTCCTCTCATTTTGTTTCCTCTCTCCTCTCCTCTCATTTTGCTTCCTCTCTCCTCTCCTCTCCTCTCCTCTCCTCTCCTCTCCTCTCCTCTCCTCTCCTCTCCTCTCCTTTCCTCTGTCCTCTTCTTTCCTCTGTCCTCTTCTTTCCTCTGTCCTCTTCTTTCCTCTGTCCTCTCCTTACCTCTCCTCTCCTCTCCTTTTCTTTCCCCTCTCCTCTCATTTAGTTTCCTCTCTCCTCTCCTCTCATTTTGTTTCCCCCCTCCTCTCATTTTGTTTCCCTCCTCTCCTCTCCTCTCCTCTCCTCTCCTCTCCTCTCCTCTCCTCTCCTCTCCTCTCCTCTCCTCTCCTCTCCTCTCCTCTCCTCTCCTTTTCTTTCCCCTCTCCTCTCCTCTACTTTCATCTCCTCTCCTCTCCTCTCCTCTCTGTCTGCTTCCTAACATTTTGACAGGTGAAACAGGAAGCAGACAGAGGTTATGCTAGCATTTTGACAAGTGAAACAGGAAGCAGACAGAGGTTATCCTAGCTTTTGGACAAGTGAGACAGGAAGCAGACAGCAGTTATCCTAGCATTTGGACAGGTGAGACATGAAGCACACAAAAGTTATCCTATCATTTGAACAGGTGAGACAGGAAGCAGACAGATGTTATCCTATCATTTGGACAGGTGAGACAGGAAGCAGACAGAGGTTATCCTAGCATTTGGACAAGTGAGACAGGAAGCAGACAGCAGTTATCCTAGCATTTGGACAGGTGAGACAGGAAGCACACAAAAGTTATCCGATCATTTGAACAGGTGAGACAGGAAGCAGACAGATGTTATCCTATCATTTGGACAGGTGAGACAGGAAGCAGACAGAGGTTATCCTAGCATTTGGACAGGCTGTACATGAAGTAGACAGAGGTTATCCTAGCATTTGGACAGGCTGTACAGGAAGTAGACAGAGGTTATCCTAGCATTTGGACAGGCTGTACAGGAAGTAGACAGAGGTTATCCTAGCATTTGGACAGGTGAGACAGGAAGCAGACAGAGGTTATCCTAGCATTTGGACAGGCTGTACATGAAGTAGACAGAGGTTATCCTAGCATTTGGACAGGCTGTACAGGAAGTAGACAGAGGTTATCCTAGCATTTGGACAGGCTGTACAGGAAGTAGACAGAGGTTATCCTAGCATTTGGACAGGCAGTACAGGAAGTAGACAGAGGTTATCCTAGCATTTGGACAGGCTGTACAGGAAGTAGACAGAGGTTATCCTAGCATTTGGACAGGCTGTACAGGAAGTAGACAGAGGTTATCCTAGCATTTGGACAGGCTGTACAGGAAGTAGACAGAGGTTATCCTAGCATTTGGACAGTTGACTAAATCCACACCTACACTATTAAAAACAGAATCTGTCTAATCAAACAGTTGGTTTCTATCGGTGTTGGAGTTTCCCTTCTCACCACCACCGGTTGACACTCTACACTCCTAGTGTAGTTCAGAAGCCAAAGTATTTATATAAAAAGGGAAAAAGTACAAACCTAGTCAGTTCAACCCAAATCTATTTTCCGCATTTAACCCAACCGTCTGAACCAGATAGGTGCGGGGGGGCTTAATCCACGTCATCAGTGCCCGGGGAACAGTTGTTATTGGGGGTTGACTGCCTTGCTCAAGGGAAGTAAGGCAGATTAATACACCTTGCTGCACGTGGATTCGAAACGGCGACCCACCACTAGAATACATGCTGCTAGGAGACAAATCAATGGAGAGTGGGCTGTACTGAGTAGTGGGCTGTACTGAGTAGTGGGCTGTACTGAGTAGTGGGTTGTACTGAGTAGTGGGCTGTACTGAGTAGTGGGTTGTACTGAGTAGTGGGTCGTATAGAGTAGTGGGTCGTATTGAGTAGTGGGTCGTATTGAGTAGTGGGTCGTATAGAGTAGTGGGTCTTATTGAGTAGTGGGTCGTATTGAGTAGTGGGTCGTATTGAGTAGTGGGTCGTATTGAGTAGTGGGTCGTATAGAGTAGTGGATCGTATAGAGTAGTGGGTCTTATTGAGTAGTGGCTCCTATTGAGTAGTGGGTCGTATTGAGTAGTGGGTCCTATTGAGTAGTGGGTCGTATAGAGTAGTGGATCGTATTGAGTAGTGGGTCGTATTGAGTAATGGGTCGTATTGAGTAGTGGGTCGTATTGAGTAGTGGGTCGTATAGAGTAGTGGATCGTATTGAGTAGTGGGTCGTATTGAGTAGTGGGTCGTATAGAGTAGTGGATCGTATTGAGTAGTGGGTCGTATTGAGTAGTGGGTCGTATTGAGTAGTGGGTCTTATTGAGTAGTGGGTCGTATTGAGTAGTGGGTCTTATTGAGTAGTGGGTCTTATTGAGAAGTGGGTCTTATTGAGTAGTGGGTCGTATTGAGTAGTGGGTCGTATTGAGTAGTGGGTCTTATTGAGTAGTGGGTCGTATAGAGTAGTGGGTTGTATTGAGTAGTGGGTCGTATTGAGTAGTGGGTCTTATTGAGTAGTCAGTTGCATTCAGTTGTGGGTCGTACTGAGTAGTGGGGTGTATTGAGTAGTGGGTTGTATTGAGTAGTGGGTCGTACTGAGTAGTGGGGTGTATTGAGTAGTGGGTTGTATTGAGTAGTGGGTTGTATTGAGTAGTGGGTCGTATTGAGTAGTGGGTCGTATTGAGTAGTGGGTTGTACTGAGTAGTGGGTTGCATGAAAGAGCATGTTGTAATGCACATGGACACTCCCTGTGCATGTAGTACTTACAGTGAAACATGATTGACTCTGCCGTAATGGGATTTAGACATTTGACAAAGACAGGCAGTTGATAAGCCCCTCAAACCGCTGACACAACCACAGAATCACGACTAGAACTGAAAGGAGATATTTTACACATCTATGTCTCGTTCACCACACCTACCTGCTTAATACAAACTAGTGCTCAATGCAGACACACTCTCATAATCTGCATCCCAAATGGTACCCTATTACCTGTGTAGTGCATTAGGCTTGACCAGGGCCCGAGCGAATAGGGTGTCGTTTGAGACGCAGCACACGTCTCCTAGCAACACCATGTTGGACTGTTTCTCTGTCTCCTGTTAGCAATCAGAAGGAGGCAGGGGAATGATTGGAGGTTCAGCGAGAGTATTTCAGTCCGGCTTTGCTGAGCAATACCTCAGAGTGACAGGTGTGGATGTCATGACAATCGATCATCATCAACCTGCAGTGCATACATAGTACAAGAACCCGTTCAATTACTGCTTCACAACAACACAATACAACCCCTTCCTGTTCTGAAGAGTTCCTCAAAAGGGACGGATTATTCAACAGTGATGCTTACTATACTGAAACCTGTTTCTTCATATGATGTACAGTGCCTTCAGAAAGTACACTACAGTGAACTGACAACTGTCCCTTATAGACTATACTGTAATGACTACTGTCCCTTCTAGACTATACTGTACTGACTACTGTCCCTTCTAGACTATACTGTACTGACTACTGTCCCTTCCTTACCCCAGTGTAATGACTACTGTCCCTTTCTTACCCCAGTGTAATGACTACTGTCCCTTCCTTACCCCAGTGTAATGACTACTGTCCCTTTCTTACCCCAGTGTAATGACTACTGTCCCTTCCTTACCCCAGTGTAATGACTACTGTCCCTTCCTTACCCCAGTGTAATGACTACTGTCCCTTCCTTACCCCAGTGTAATGACTTCTGTCCCTTCCTTACCCCAGTGTAATGACTACTGTCCCTTCCTTACCCCAGTGTAATGACTACTGTCCCTTCCTTACCCCAGTGTAATGACTACTGTCCCTTCCTTACCCCAGTGTAATGACTACTGTCCCTTCCTTAACCCAGTGTAATGACTACTGTCCCTTCCTTACCCCAGTGTAATGACTACTGTCCCTTCCTTACCCCAGTGTAATGACTACTGTCCCTTCCTTACCCCAGTGTAATGACTACTGTCCCTTCCTTACCCCAGTGTAATGACTACTGTCCCTTCCTTACCCCAGTGTAATGACTACTGTCCCTTCCTTACCCCAGTGTAATGACTACTGTCCCGTCCTTACCCCAGTGTAATGACTACTGTCCCTTCCTTACCCCAGTGTAATGACTACTGTCCCTTCCTTACCCCAGTGTAATGACTACTGTCCCTTCCTTACCCCAGTGTAATGACTTCTGTCCCTTCCTTACCCCAGTGTAATGACTACTGTCCCTTCCTTACCCCAGTGTAATGACTACTGTCCCTTCCTTACCCCAGTGTAATGACTACTGTCCCTTCCTTACCCCAGTGTAATGACTACTGTCCCTTCCTTACCCCAGTGTAATGACTACTGTCCCTTCCTTACCCCAGTGTAATGACTACTGTCCCTTTCTTACCCCAGTGTAATGACTACTGTCCCTTCCTTACCCCAGTGTAATGACTACTGTCCCTTCTAGATTATGGTGAACTGACAACTGTCCCTTCCTTACCCCAGTGTAATGACTACTGTCCCTTCCTTACCCCAGTGTAATGACTACTGTCCCTTCCTTACCCCAGTGTAATGACTTCTGTCCCTTCCTACCCCAGTGTAATGACTACTGTCCCTTCCTTACCCCAGTGTAATGACTACTGTCCCTTCCTTACCCCAGTGTAATGACTACTGTCCCTTCCTTACCCCAGTGTAATGACTACTGTCCCTTCCTTACCCCAGTGTAATGACTACTGTCCCTTCCTTACCCCAGTGTAATGACTACTGTCCCTTCCTTACCCCAGTGTAATGACTACTGTCCCTTCCTTACCCCAGTGTAATGACTACTGTCCCTTCCTTACCCCAGTGTAATGACTACTGTCCCTTCCTTACCCCAGTGTAATGACTACTGTCCCTTCTAGACTATGGTGAACTGACAACTGTCCCTTCCTTACCCCAGTGTAATGACTACTGTCCCTTCCTTACCCCAGTGTAATGACTACTGTCCCTTCCTTACCCCAGTGTAATGACTACTGTCCCTTCCTTACCCCAGTGTAATGACTACTGTCCCTTCCTTACCCCAGTGTAATGACTACTGTCCCTTCTAGACTATGGTGACAACTGTCCCTTCCTTACCCCAGTGTAATGACTTCTGTCCCTTCCTTACCCCAGTGTAATGACTACTGTCCCTTCCTTACCCCAGTGTAATGACTACTGTCCCTTCCTTACCCCAGTGTAATGACTACTGTCCCTTCCTTACCCCAGTGTAATGACTACTGTCCCTTCCTTACCCCAGTGTAATGACTACTGTCCCTTCCTTACCCCAGTGTAATGACTACTGTCCCTTCCTTACCCCAGTGTAATGACTACTGTCCCTTCCTTACCCCAGTGTAATGACTACTGTCCCTTCCTTACCCCAGTGTAATGACTACTGTCCCTTCCTTACCCCAGTGTAATGACTACTGTCCCTTCCTTACCCCAGTGTAATGACTACTGTCCCTTCCTTACCCCAGTGTAATGACTACTGTCCCTTCCTTACCCCAGTGTAATGACTACTGTCCCTTCCTTACCCCAGTGTAATGACTACTGTCCCTTCCTTACCCCAGTGTAATGACTACTGTCCCTTCCTTACCCCAGTGTAATGACTACTGTCCCTTCCTTACCCCAGTGTAATGACTACTGTCCCTTCCTTACCCCAGTGTAATGACTACTGTCCCTTCCTTACCCCAGTGTAATGACTACTGTCCCTTCCTTACCCCAGTGTAATGACTACTGTCCCTTCCTTACCCCAGTGTAATGACTACTGTCCCTTCCTTACCCCAGTGTAATGACTACTGTCCCTTCCTTACCCCAGTGTAATGACTACTGTCCCTTCCTTACCCCAGTGTAATGACTACTGTCCCTTCCTTACCCCAGTGTAATGACTACTGTCCCTTCCTTACCCCAGTGTAATGACTACTGTCCCTTCCTTACCCCAGTGTAATGACTACTGTCCCTTCCTTACCCCAGTGTAATGACTACTGTCCCTTCCTTACCCCAGTGTAATGACTACTGTCCCTTCCTTACCCCAGTGTAATGACTACTGTCCCTTCCTTACCCCAGTGTAATGACTACTGTCCTTCCTTACCCCAGTGTAATGACTACTGTCCCTTCCTTACCCCAGTGTAATGACTACTGTCCCTTCCTTACCCCAGTGTAATGACTACTGTCCCTTCCTTACCCCAGTGTAATGACTACTGTCCCTTCCTTACCCCAGTGTAATGACTACTGTCCCTTCCTTACCCCAGTGTAATGACTACTGTCCCTTCCTTACCCCAGTGTAATGACTACTGTCCCTTCCTTACCCCAGTGTAATGACTACTGTCCCTTCCTTACCCCAGTGTAATGACTACTGTCCCTTCCTTACCCCAGTGTAATGACTACTGTCCCTTCCTTACCCCAGTGTAATGACTACTGTCCCTTCCTTACCCCAGTGTAATGACTACTGTCCCTTCCTTACCCCAGTGTAATGACTACTGTCCCTTCCTTACCCCAGTGTAATGACTACTGTCCCTTCCTTACCCCAGTGTAATGACTACTGTCCCTTCTACCCCAGTGTAACTGACAACTGTCCCTTCCTTACCCCAGTGTAATGACTACTGTCCCTTCCTTACCCCAGTGTAATGACTACTGTCCCTTCCTTACCCCAGTGTAATGACTACTGTCCCTTCCTTACCCCAGTGTAATGACTACTGTCCCTTCCTTACCCCAGTGTAATGACTACTGTCCCTTCCTTACCCCAGTGTAATGACTACTGTCCCTTCCTTACCCCAGTGTAATGACTACTGTCCCTCCTTACCCCAGTGTAATGACTACTGTCCCTTCCTTACCCCAGTGTAATGACTACTGTCCCTTCCTTACCCCAGTGTAATGACTACTGTCCCTTCCTTACCCCAGTGTAATGACTACTGTCCCTTCCTTACCCCAGTGTAATGACTACTGTCCCTTCCTTACCCCAGTGTAATGACTACTGTCCCTTCCTTACCCCAGTGTAAGTACCCCAGTGTAATGACTACTGTCCCTTCCTTACCCCAGTGTAATGACTACTGTCCCTTCCTTACCCCAGTGTAATGACTACTGTCCCTTCCTTACCCCAGTGTAATGACTACTGTCCCTTCCTTACCCCAGTGTAATGACTACTGTCCCTTCTACCCCAGTGTGAACTGACAACTGTCCCTTCCTTACCCCAGTGTAATGACTACTGTCCCTTCCTTACCCCAGTGTAATGACTACTGTCCCTTCCTTACCCCAGTGTAATGACTACTGTCCCTTCCTTACCCCAGTGTAATGACTACTGTCCCTTCCTTACCCCAGTGTAATGACTACTGTCCCTTCCTTACCCCAGTGTAATGACTACTGTCCCTTCCTTACCCCAGTGTAATGACTACTGTCCCTTCCTTACCCCAGTGTAATGACTACTGTCCCTTCCTTACCCCAGTGTAATGACTACTGTCCCTTCCTTACCCCAGTGTAATGACTACTGTCCCTTCCTTACCCCAGTGTAATGACTACTGTCCCTTCCTTACCCCAGTGTAATGACTACTGTCCCTTCCTTACCCCAGTGTAATGACTACTGTCCCTTCCTTACCCCAGTGTAATGACTACTGTCCCTTCCTTACCCCAGTGTAATGACTACTGTCCCTTCCTTACCCCAGTGTAATGACTACTGTCCCTTCCTTACCCCAGTGTAATGACTACTGTCCCTTCTTACCCCAGTGTAATGACAACTGTCCCTTCCTTACCCCAGTGTAATGACTACTGTCCCTTCCTTACCCCAGTGTAATGACTACTGTCCCTTCCTTACCCCAGTGTAATGACTACCCCTGTCCCTTCCTTACCCCAGTGTAATGACTACTGTCCCTTCCTTACCCCAGTGTAATGACTACTGTCCCTTCCTTACCCCAGTGTAATGACTACTGTCCCTTCCTTACCCCAGTGTAATGACTACTGTCCCTTCCTTACCCCAGTGTAATGACTACTGTCCCTTCCTTACCCCAGTGTAATGACTACTGTCCCTTCCTTACCCCAGTGTAATGACTACTGTCCCTTCCTTACCCCAGTGTAATGACTACTGTCCCTTCCTTACCCCAGTGTAATGACTACTGTCCCTTCCTTACCTGTCCCTTCCTTACCCCAGTGTAATGACTACTGTCCCTTCCTTACCCCAGTGTAATGACTACTGTCCCTTCCTTACCCCAGTGTAATGACTACTGTCCCTTCCTTACCCCAGTGTAATGACTACTGTCCCTTCCTTACCCCAGTGTAATGACTACTGTCCCTTCCTTACCCCAGTGTAATGACTACTGTCCCTTCCTGTTACCCCAGTGTAATGACTACTGTCCCTTCCTTACCCCAGTGTAATGACTACTGTCCCTTCCTTACCCCAGTGTGAACTGTCCCTTCCTTACCCCAGTGTAATGACTACTGTCCCTTCCTTACCCCAGTGTAATGACTACTGTCCCTTCCTTACCCCAGTGTAATGACTACTGTCCCTTCCTTACCCCAGTGTAATGACTACTGTCCCTTCCTTACCCCAGTGTAATGACTACTGTCCCTTCCTTACCCCAGTGTAATGACTACTGTCCCTTCCTTACCCCAGTGTAATGACTACTGTCCCTTCCTTACCCCAGTGTAATGACTACTGTCCCTTCCTTACCCCAGTGTAATGACTACTGTCCCTTCCTTACCCCAGTGTAATGACTACTGTCCCTTCCTTACCCCAGTGTAATGACTACTGTCCCTTCCTTACCCCAGTGTAATGACTACTGTCCCTTCCTTACCCCACCCCAGTGTAATGACTACTGTCCCTTCCTTACCCCAGTGTAATGACTACTGTCCCTTCCTTACCCCAGTGTAATGACTACTGTCCCTTCCTTACCCCAGTGTAATGACTACTGTCCCCCTTCCTTACCCCTTCCTTACCCCAGTGTAATGACTACTGTCCCTTCCTTACCCCAGTGTAATGACTACTGTCCCTTCCTTACCCCAGTGTAATGACTACTGTCCCTTCCTTACCCCAGTGTAATGACTACTGTCCCTTCCTTACCCCAGTGTAATGACTACTGTCCCTTCCTTACCCCAGTGTAATGACTACTGTCCCTTCCTTACCCCAGTGTAATGACTACTGTCCCTTCCTTACCCCAGTGTAATGACTACTGTCCCTTCCTTACCCCAGTGTAATGACTACTGTCCCTTCCTTACCCCAGTGTAATGACTACTGTCCCTTCCTTACCCCAGTGTAATGACTACTGTCCCTTCTACCCCAGTGTAACTGACAACTGTCCCTTCCTTACCCCAGTGTAATGACTACTGTCCCTTCCTTACCCCAGTGTAATGACTACTGTCCCTTCCTTACCCCAGTGTAATGACTACTGTCCCTTCCTTACCCCAGTGTAATGACTACTGTCCCTTCCTTACCCCAGTGTAATGACTACTGTCCCTTCCTTACCCCAGTGTAATGACTACTGTCCCTTCCTTACCCCAGTGTAATGACTACTGTCCCTTCCTTACCCCAGTGTAATGACTACTGTCCCTTCCTTACCCCAGTGTAATGACTACTGTCCCTTCCTTACCCCAGTGTAATGACTAGTGTAATGACTACTGTCCCTTCCTTACCCCAGTGTAATGACTACTGTCCCTTCCTTACCCCAGTGTAATGACTACTGTCCCTTCCTTACCCCAGTGTAATGTCTGTCCCTTCCTTACCCCAGTGTAATGACTACTGTCCCTTCCTTACCCCAGTGTAATGACTACTGTCCCTTCCTTACCCCAGTGTAATGACTACTGTCCCTTCCTTACCCCAGTGTAATGACTACTGTCCCTTCCTTACCCCAGTGTAATGACTACTGTCCCTTCCTTACCCCAGTGTAATGACTACTGTCCCTTCCTTACCCCAGTGTAATGACCTGTCCCTTCCTTACCCCAGTGTAATGACTACTGTCCCTTCCTTACCCCAGTGTAATGACTACTGTCCCTTCCTTACCCCAGTGTAATGACTACTGTCCCTTCCTTACCCCAGTGTAATGACTACTGTCCCTTCCTTACCCCAGTGTAATGACTACTGTCCCTTCCTTACCCCAGTGTAATGACTACTGTCCCTTCCTTACCCCAGTGTAATGACTACTGTCCCTTCCTTACCCCAGTGTAATGACTACTGTCCCTTCCTTACCCCAGTGTAATGACTACTGTCCCTTCCTTACCCCAGTGTAATGACTACTGTCCCTTCCTTACCCCAGTGTAATGACTACTGTCCCTTCCTTACCCCAGTGTAATGACTACTGTCCCTTCCTTACCCCAGTGTAATGACTACTGTCCCTTCCTTACCCCAGTGTAATGACTACTGTCCCCCTTACCCCTTACCCCAGTGTAATGACTACTGTCCCTTCCTTACCCCAGTGTAATGACTACTGTCCCTTCCTTACCCCAGTGTAATGACTACTGTCCCTTCCTTACCCCAGTGTAATGACTACTGTCCCTTCCTTACCCCAGTGTAATGACTACTGTCCCTTCCTTACCCCAGTGTAATGACTACTGTCCCTTCCTTACCCCAGTGTAATGACTACTGTCCCTTCCTTACCCCAGTGTAATGACTACTGTCCCTTCCTTACCCCAGTGTAATGACTACTGTCCCTTCCTTACCCCAGTGTAATGACTACTGTCCCTTCCTTACCCCAGTGTAATGACTACTGTCCCTTCCTTACCCCAGTGTAATGACTACTGTCCCTTCCTTACCCCAGTGTAATGACTACTGTCCCTTCCTTACCCCAGTGTAATGACTACTGTCCCTTTCCTTACCCCAGTGTAATGACTACTGTCCCTTCCTACCCCAGTGTAATGACTACTGTCCCTTCCTTACCCCAGTGTAATGACTACTGTCCCTTCCTTACCCCAGTGTAATGACTACTGTCCCTTCCTTACCCCAGTGTAATGACTACTGTCCCTTCCTTACCCCAGTGTAATGACTACTGTCCCTTCCTTACCCCAGTGTAATGACTACTGTCCCTTCCTTACCCCAGTGTAATGACTACTGTCCCTTCCTTACCCCAGTGTAATGACTACTGTCCCTTCCTTACCCCAGTGTAATGACTACTGTCCCTTCCTTACCCCAGTGTAATGACTACTGTCCCTTCCTTACCCCAGTGTAATGACTACTGTCCCTTCCTTACCCCAGTGTAATGACTACTGTCCCTTCCTTACCCCAGTGTAATGACTACTGTCCCTTCCTTACCCCAGTGTAATGACTACTGTCCCTTCCTTACCCCAGTGTAATGACTACTGTCCCTTCCTTACCCCAGTGTAATGACTACTGTCCCTTCCTTACCCCAGTGTAATGACTACTGTCCCTTCCTTCCCTTCCCCCAGTGTAATGACTACTGTCCCTTCCTTACCCCAGTGTAATGACTACTGTCCCTTCCTTACCCCAGTGTAATGACTACTGTCCCTTCCTTACCCCAGTGTAATGACTACTGTACCCCAGTGTAATGACTACTGTCCCTTCCTTACCCCAGTGTAATGACTACTGTCCCTTCCTTACCCCAGTGTAATGACTACTGTCCCTTCCTTACCCCAGTGTAATGACTACTGTCCCTTCCTTACCCCAGTGTAATGACTACTGTCCCTTCCTTACCCCAGTGTAATGACTACTGTCCCTTCCTTACCCCAGTGTAATGACTACTGTCCCCCTTACCCCAGTGTAATGACTACTGTCCCTTCCTTACCCCAGTGTAATGACTACTGTCCCTTCCTTACCCCAGTGTAATGACTACTGTCCCTTCCTTACCCCAGTGTAATGACTACTGTCCCTTCCTTACCCCAGTGTAATGACTACTGTCCCTTCCTTACCCCAGTGTAATGACTACTGTCCCTTCCTTACCCCAGTGTAATGACTACTGTCCCTTCCTTACCCCAGTGTAATGACTACTGTCCCTTCCTTACCCCAGTGTAATGACTACTGTCCCTTCCTTACCCCAGTGTAATGACTACTGTCCCTTCCTTACCCCAGTGTAATGACTACTGTCCCTTCCTTACCCCAGTGTAATGACTACTGTCCCTTCCTTACCCCAGTGTAATGACTACTGTCCCTTCCTTACCCCAGTGTAATGACTACTGTCCCTTCCTTACCCCAGTGTAATGACTACTGTCCCTTCCTTACCCCAGTGTAATGACTACTGTCCCTTCCTTACCCCAGTGTAATGACTACTGTCCCTTCCTTACCCCAGTGTAATGACTACTGTCCCTTCCTTACCCCAGTGTAATGACTACTGTCCCTTCCTTACCCCAGTGTAATGACTACTGTCCCTTCCTTACCCCAGTGTAATGACTACTGTCCCTTCCTTACCCCAGTGTAATGACTACTGTCCCTTCCTTACCCCAGTGTAATGACTACTGTCCCTTCCTTACCCTACCCCAGTGTAATGACTACTGTCCCTTCCTTACCCCAGTGTAATGACTACTGTCCCTTCCTTACCCCAGTGTAATGACTACTGTCCCTTCCTTACCCCAGTGTAATGACTACTGTCCCTTCCTTACCCCAGTGTAATGACTACTGTCCCTTCCTTACCCCAGTGTAATGACTACTGTCCCTTCCTTACCCCAGTGTAATGACTACTGTCCCTTCCTTACCCCAGTGTAATGACTACTGTCCCTTCCTTACCCCAGTGTAATGTGTAATGACTACTGTCCCTTCCTTACCCCAGTGTAATGACTACTGTCCCTTCCTTACCCCAGTGTAATGACTACTGTCCCTTCCTTACCCCAGTGTAATGACTACTGTCCCTTCCTTACCCCAGTGTAATGACTACTGTCCCTTCCTTACCCCAGTGTAATGACTACTGTCCCTTCCTTACCCCAGTGTAATGACTACTGTCCCTTCCTTACCCCAGTGTAATGACTACTGTCCCTTCCTTACCCCAGTGTAATGACTACTGTCCCTTCCTTACCCCAGTGTAATGACTACTGTCCCTTCCTTACCCCAGTGTAATGACTACTGTCCCTTCTACCCTAGTGTGAATGACAACTGTCCCTTCCTTACCCCAGTGTAATGACTACTGTCCCTTCCTTACCCCAGTGTAATGACTACTGTCCCTTCCTTACCCCAGTGTAATGACTACTGTCCCTTCCTTACCCCAGTGTAATGACTACTGTCCCTTCCTTACCCCAGTGTAATGACTACTGTCCCTTCCTTACCCCAGTGTAATGACTACTGTCCCTTCCTTACCCCAGTGTAATGACTACTGTCCCTTCCTTACCCCAGTGTAATGACTACTGTCCCTTCCTTACCCCAGTGTAATGACTACTGTCCCTTCCTTACCCCAGTGTAATGACTACTGTCCCTTCCTTACCCCAGTGTAATGACTGTCCCTGTCCCTTCCTTACCCCAGTGTAATGACTACTGTCCCTTCCTTACCCCAGTGTAATGACTACTGTCCCTTCCTTACCCCAGTGTAATGACTACTGTCCCTTCCTTACCCCAGTGTAATGACTACTGTCCCTTCCTTACCCCAGTGTAATGACTACTGTCCCTTCCTTACCCCAGTGTAATGACTACTGTCCCTTCCTTACCCCAGTGTAATGACTACTGTCCCTTCCTTACCCCAGTGTAATGACTACTGTCCCTTCCTTACCCCAGTGTAATGACTACTGTCCCTTCCTTACCCCAGTGTAATGACTACTGTCCCTTCCTTACCCCAGTGTAATGACTACTGTCCCTTCCTTACCCCAGTGTAATGACTACTGTCCCTTCCTTACCCCAGTGTAATGACTACTGTCCCTTCCTTACCCCAGTGTAATGACTACTGTCCCTTCCTTACCCCAGTGTAATGACTACTGTCCCTTCCTTACCCCAGTGTAATGACTACTGTCCCTTCTAGACTATGGTGAACTGACAACTGTCCCTTCCTTACCCCAGTGTAATGACTACTGTCCCTTCCTTACCCCAGTGTAATGACTACTGTCCCTTCCTTACCCCAGTGTAATGACTTCTGTCCCTTCCTTACCCCAGTGTAATGACTACTGTCCCTTCCTTACCCCAGTGTAATGACTACTGTCCCTTCCTTACCCCAGTGTAATGACTACTGTCCCTTCCTTACCCCAGTGTAATGACTACTGTCCCTTCCTTACCCCAGTGTAATGACTACTGTCCCTTCCTTACCCCAGTGTAATGACTACTGTCCCTTCCTTACCCCAGTGTAATGACTACTGTCCCTTCCTTACCCCAGTGTAATGACTACTGTCCCTTCCTTACCCCAGTGTAATGACTACTGTCCCTTCCTTACCCCAGTGTAATGACTACTGTCCCTTCCTTACCCCAGTGTAATGACTACTGTCCCTTCCTTACCCCAGTGTAATGACTACTGTCCCTTCCTTACCCCAGTGTAATGACTACTGTCCCTTCCTTACCCCAGTGTAATGACTACTGTCCCTTCCTTACCCCAGTGTAATGACTACTGTCCCTTCCTTACCCCAGTGTAATGACTACTGTCCCTTCCTTACCCCAGTGTAATGACTACTGTCCCTTCCTTACCCCAGTGTAATGACTACTGTCCCTTCCTTACCCCAGTGTAATGACTACTGTCCCTTCCTTACCCCAGTGTAATGACTACTGTCCCTTCCTTACCCCAGTGTAATGACTACTGTCCCTTCCTTACCCCAGTGTAATGACTACTGTCCCTTCTTACCCCAGTGTAATGACTACTGTCCCTTCCTTACCCCAGTGTAATGACTACTGTCCCTTCCTTACCCCAGTGTAATGACTACTGTCCCTTCCTGTCCCTTCCTTTACCCCAGTGTAATGACTACTGTCCCTTCCTTACCCCAGTGTAATGACTACTGTCCCTTCCTTACCCCAGTGTAATGACTACTGTCCCTTCCTTACCCCAGTGTAATGACTACTGTCCCTTCCTTACCCCAGTGTAATGACTACTGTCCCTTCCTTACCCCAGTGTAATGACTACTGTCCCTTCCTTACCCCAGTGTAATGACTACTGTCCCTTCCCTTCCTTACTGTCCCTTCCCCCCAGTGTAATGACTACTGTCCCTTCCTTACCCCAGTGTAATGACTACTGTCCCTTCCTTACCCCAGTGTAATGACTACTGTCCCTTCCTTACCCCAGTGTAATGACTACTGTCCCTTCCTTACCCCAGTGTAATGACTACTGTCCCTTCCTTACCCCAGTGTAATGACTACTGTCCCTTCCTTACCCCAGTGTAATGACTACTGTCCCTTCCTTACCCCAGTGTAATGACTACTGTCCCTTCCTTACCCCAGTGTAATGACTACTGTCCCTTCCTTACCCCAGTGTAATGACTACTGTCCCTTCCTTACCCCAGTGTAATGACTACTGTCCCTTCCTTACCCCAGTGTAATGACTACTGTCCCTTCCTTACCCCAGTGTAATGACTACTGTCCCTTCCTTACCCCAGTGTAATGACTACTGTCCCTTCCTTACCCCAGTGTAATGACTACTGTCCCTTCCTTACCCCAGTGTAATGACTACTGTCCCTTCCTTACCCCAGTGTAATGACTACTGTCCCTTCCTTACCCCAGTGTAATGACTACTGTCCCTTCTAGATTATGGTGAACTGACTACTGTCCCTTCCTTACCCCAGTGTAATGACTACTGTCCCTTCCTTACCCCAGTGTAATGACTACTGTCCCTTCCTTACCCCAGTGTAATGACTACTGTCCCTTCCTTACCCCAGTGTAATGACTACTGTCCCTTCCTTACCCCAGTGTAATGACTACTGTCCCTTCCTTACCCCAGTGTAATGACTACTGTCCCTTCCTTACCCCAGTGTAATGACTACTGTCCCTTCCTTACCCCAGTGTAATGACTACTGTCCCTTCCTTACCCCAGTGTAATGACTACTGTCCCTTCCTTACCCCAGTGTAATGACTACTGTCCCTTCCTTACCCCAGTGTAATGACTGTCCCTTCCTTACCCCAGTGTAATGACCTGTCCCTTCCTTACCCCAGTGTAATGACTACTGTCCTACTGTCCTTCTTCCTTACCCCAGTGTAATGACTACTGTCCCTTCCTTACCCCAGTGTAATGACTACTGTCCCTTCCTTACCCCAGTGTAATGACTACTGTCCCTTCCTTACCCCAGTGTAATGACTACTGTCCCTTCCTTACCCCAGTGTAATGACTACTGTCCCTTCCTTACCCCAGTGTAATGACTACTGTCCCTTCCTTACCCCAGTGTAATGACTACTGTCCCTTCCTTACCCCAGTGTAATGACTACTGTCCCATCCTGACTACTGTCCCCTTACCCCAGTGTAATGACTACTGTCCCTTCCTTACCCCAGTGTAATGACTACTGTCCCTTCCTTACCCCAGTGTAATGACTACTGTCCCTTCCTTACCCCAGTGTAATGACTACTGTCCCTTCCTTACCCCAGTGTAATGACTACTGTCCCTTCCTTACCCCAGTGTAATGACTACTGTCCCTTCCTTACCCCAGTGTAATGACTACTGTCCCTTCCTTACCCCAGTGTAATGACTACTGTCCCTTCCTTACCCCACCCCAGTGTAATGACTACTGTCCCTTCCTTACCCCAGTGTAATGACTACTGTCCCTTCCTTACCCCAGTGTAATGACTACTGTCCCTTCCTTACCCCAGTGTAATGACTACTGTCCCTTCCTTACCCCAGTGTAATGACTACTGTCCCTTCCTTACCCCAGTGTAATGACTACTGTCCCTTCCTTACCCCAGTGTAATGACTACTGTCCCTTCCTTACCCCAGTGTAATGACTACTGTCCCTTCCTTACCCCAGTGTAATGACTACTGTCCCTTCCTTACCCCAGTGTAATGACTACTGTCCCTTCCTTACCCCAGTGTAATGACTACTGTCCCTTCCTTACCCCAGTGTAATGACTACTGTCCCTTCCTTACCCCAGTGTAATGACTACTGTCCCTTCCTTACCCCAGTGTAATGACTACTGTCCCTTCCTTACCCCAGTGTAATGACTACTGTCCCTTCCTTACCCCAGTGTAATGACTACTGTCCCTTCCTTACCCCAGTGTAATGACTACTGTCCCTTCCTTACCCCAGTGTAATGACTACTGTCCCTTCCTTACCCCAGTGTAATGACTACTGTCCCTTCCTTACCCCAGTGTAATGACTACTGTCCCTTCCTTACCCCAGTGTAATGACTACTGTCCCTTCCTTACCCCAGTGTAATGACTACTGTCCCTTCCTTACCCCAGTGTAATGACTACTGTCCCTTCCTTACCCCATGACTACTGTACCCCAATGACTACTGTCCCTTCCTTACCCCAGTGTAATGACTACTGTCCCTTCCTTACCCCAGTGTAATGACTACTGTCCCTTCCTTACCCCAGTGTAATGACTACTGTCCCTTCCTTACCCCAGTGTAATGACTACTGTCCCTTCCTTACCCCAGTGTAATGACTACTGTCCCTTCCTTACCCCAGTGTAATGACTACTGTCCCTTCCTTACCCCAGTGTAATGACTACTGTCCCTTCCTTACCCCAGTGTAATGACTACTGTCCCTTCCTTACCCCAGTGTAATGACTACTGTCCCTTCCTTACCCCAGTGTAATGACTACTGTCCCTTCCTTACCCCAGTGTAATGACTACTGTCCCTTCCTTACCCCCTGTCCCCTTACCCCAGTGTAATGACTACTGTCCCTTCCTTACCCCAGTGTAATGACTACTGTCCCTTCCTTACCCCAGTGTAATGACTACTGTCCCTTCCTTACCCCAGTGTAATGACTACTGTCCCTTCCTTACCCCAGTGTAATGACTACTGTCCCTTCCTTACCCCAGTGTAATGACTACTGTCCCTTCCTTACCCCAGTGTAATGACTACTGTCCCTTCCTTACCCCAGTGTAATGACTACTGTCCCTTCCTTACCCCAGTGTAATGACTACTGTCCCTTCCTTACCCCAGTGTAATGACTACTGTCCCTTCCTTACCCCAGTGTAATGACTACTGTCCCTTCCTTACCCCAGTGTAATGACTACTGTCCCTTCCTTACCCCAGTGTAATGACTACTGTCCCTTCCTTACCCCAGTGTAATGACTACTGTCCCTTCCTTACCCCAGTGTAATGACTACTGTCCCTTCCTTACCCCAGTGTAATGACTACTGTCCCTTCCTTACCCCAGTGTAATGACTACTGTCCCTTCCTTACCCCAGTGTAATGACTACTGTCCCTTCCTTACCCCAGTGTAATGACTACTGTCCCTTCCTTACCCCAGTGTAATGACTGTCCCTACCCTGTCCCTTCCTTACCCCAGTGTAATGACTACTGTCCCTTCCTTACCCCAGTGTAATGACTACTGTCCCTTCTACCCTAGTGTGAACTGACAACTGTCCCTTCCTTACCCCAGTGTAATGACTACTGTCCCTTCCTTACCCCAGTGTAATGACTACTGTCCCTTCCTTACCCCAGTGTAATGACTACTGTCCCTTCCTTACCCCAGTGTAATGACTACTGTCCCTTCCTTACCCCAGTGTAATGACTACTGTCCCTTCTAGACTATGGTGAACTGACAACTGTCCCTTCCTTACCCCAGTGTAATGACTTCTGTCCCTTCCTTACCCCAGTGTAATGACTACTGTCCCTTCCTTACCCCAGTGTAATGACTACTGTCCCTTCCTTACCCCAGTGTAATGACTACTGTCCCTTCCTTACCCCAGTGTAATGACTACTGTCCCTTCCTTACCCCAGTGTAATGACTACTGTCCCTTCCTTACCCCAGTGTAATGACTACTGTCCCTTCCTTACCCCAGTGTAATGACTTCTGTCCCTTCCTTACCCCAGTGTAATGACTACTGTCCCTTCCTTACCCCAGTGTAATGACTACTGTCCCTTCCTTACCCCAGTGTAATGACTACTGTCCCTTCCTTACCCCAGTGTAATGACTACTGTCCCTTCCTTACCCCAGTGTAATGACTACTGTCCCTTCCTTACCCCAGTGTAATGACTACTGTCCCTTCCTTACCCCAGTGTAATGACTACTGTCCCTTCCTTACCCCAGTGTAATGACTACTGTCCCTTCCTTACCCCAGTGTAATGACTACTGTCCCTTCCTTACCCCAGTGTAATGACTACTGTCCCTTCCTTACCCCAGTGTAATGACTACTGTCCCTTCCTTACCCCAGTGTAATGACTACTGTCCCTTCCTTACCCCAGTGTAATGACTACTGTCCCTTCCTTACCCCAGTGTAATGACTACTGTCCCTTCCTTACCCCAGTGTAATGACTACTGTCCCTTCCTTACCCCAGTGTAATGACTACTGTCCCTTCCTTACCCCAGTGTAATGACTACTGTCCCTTCCTTACCCCAGTGTAATGACTACTGTCCCTTCCTTACCCCAGTGTAATGACTACTGTCCCTTCCTTACCCCAGTGTAATGACTACTGTCCCTTCCTTACCCCAGTGTAATGACTACTGTCCCTTCCTTACCCCAGTGTAATGACTACAGTGTAATGTCTGTCCCTTCCTTACCCCAGTGTAATGACTACTGTCCCTTCTTACCCTAGTGGTGAACTGACAACTGTCCCTTCCTTACCCCAGTGTAATGACTACTGTCCCTTCCTTACCCCAGTGTAATGACTACTGTCCCTTCCTTACCCCAGTGTAATGACTACTGTCCCTTCCTTACCCCAGTGTAATGACTACTGTCCCTTCCTTACCCCAGTGTAATGACTACTGTCCCTTCCTTACCCCAGTGTAATGACTACTGTCCCTTCCTTACCCCAGTGTAATGACTACTGTCCCTTCCTTACCCCAGTGTAATGACTACTGTCCCTTCCTTACCCCAGTGTAATGACTACTGTCCCTGTCCCTTTACCCCAGTGTAATGACTACTGTCCCTTCCTTACCCCAGTGTAATGACTACTGTCCCTTCCTTACCCCAGTGTAATGACTACTGTCCCTTCCTTACCCCAGTGTAATGACTACTGTCCCTTCCTTACCCCAGTGTAATGACTACTGTCCCTTCCTTACCCCAGTGTAATGACTACTGTCCCTTCCTTACCCCAGTGTAATGACTACTGTCCCTACCCCAGTGTAATTACTGTCCTTCCCCCAGTGTAATGACTACTGTCCCTTCCTTACCCAGTGTAATGACTACCCCAGTGTAATGACTACTGTCCCTTCCTTACCCCAGTGTAATGACTACTGTCCCTTCCTTACCCCAGTGTAATGACTACTGTCCCTTCCTTACCCCAGTGTAATGACTACTGTCCCTTCCTTACCCCAGTGTAATGACTACTGTCCCTTCCTTACCCCAGTGTAATGACTACTGTCCCTTCCTTACCCCAGTGTAATGACTACTGTCCCTTCCTTACCCCAGTGTAATGACTACTGTCCCTTCCTTACCCCAGTGTAATGACTACTGTCCCTTCCTTACCCCAGTGTAATGACTACTGTCCCTTCCTTACCCCAGTGTAATGACTACTGTCCCTTCCTTACCCCAGTGTAATGACTACTGTCCCTTCCTTACCCCAGTGTAATGACTACTGTCCCTTCCTTACCCCAGTGTAATGACTACTGTCCCTTCCTTACCCCAGTGTAATGACTACTGTCCCTTCCTTACCCCAGTGTAATGACTACTGTCCCTTCCTTACCCCAGTGTAATGACTACTGTCCCTTCCTTACCCCAGTGTAATGACTACTGTCCCTTCCTTACCCCAGTGTAATGACTACTGTCCCTTCCTTACCCCAGTGTAATGACTTCCTGTCCCTTCCCTTACCCCAGTGTAATGACTACTGTCCCTTCCTTACCCCAGTGTAATGACTACTGTCCCTTCCTTACCCCAGTGTAATGACTACTGTCCCTTCCTTACCCCAGTGTAATGACTACTGTCCCTTCTAGACTATGGTGAACTGACAACTGTCCCTTCCTTACCCCAGTGTAATGACTACTGTCCCTTCCTTACCCCAGTGTAATGACTACTGTCCCTTCCTTACCCCAGTGTAATGACTACTGTCCCTTCCTTACCCCAGTGTAATGACTACTGTCCCTTCCTTACCCCAGTGTAATGACTACTGTCCCTTCCTTACCCCAGTGTAATGACTACTGTCCCTTCCTTACCCCAGTGTAATGACTACTGTCCCTTCCTTACCCCAGTGTAATGACTACTGTCCCTTCCTTACCCCAGTGTAATGACTACTGTCCCTTCCTTACCCCAGTGTAATGACTACTGTCCCTTCCTTACCCCAGTGTAATGACTACTGTCCCTTCCTTACCCCAGTGTAATGACTACTGTCCCTTCCTTACCCCAGTGTAATGACTACTGTCCCTTCCTTACCCCAGTGTAATGACTACTGTCCCTTCCTTACCCCAGTGTAATGACTACTGTCCCTTCCTTACCCCAGTGTAATGACTACTGTCCCTTCCTTACCCCAGTGTAATGACTACTGTCCCTTCCTTACCCCAGTGTAATGAGTGTAATGACTACTGTCCCTTCCTTACCCCAGTGTAATGACTACTGTCCCTTCCTTACCCCAGTGTAATGACTACTGTCCCTTCCTTACCCCAGTGTAATGACTACTGTCCCTTCCTTACCCCAGTGTAATGACTACTGTCCCTTCCTTACCCCAGTGTAATGACTACTGTCCCTTCCTTACCCCAGTGTAATGACTACTGTCCCTTCCTTACCCCAGTGTAATGACTACTGTCCCTTCCTTACCCCAGTGTAATGACTACTGTCCCTTCCTTACCCCAGTGTAATGACTACTGTCCCTTCCTTACCCCAGTGTAATGACTACTGTCCCTTCCTTACCCCAGTGTAATGACTACTGTCCCTTCCTTACCCCAGTGTAATGACTACTGTCCCTTCCTTACCCCAGTGTAATGACTACTGTCCCTTCTAGACTATGGTGAACTGACAACTGTCCCTTCCTTACCCCAGTGTAATGACTACTGTCCCTTCCTTACCCCAGTGTAATGACTACTGTCCCTACCCCTGTCCCTTCCTTACCCCAGTGTAATGACTACTGTCCCTTCCTTACCCCAGTGTAATGACTACTGTCCCTTCCTTACCCCAGTGTAATGACTACTGTCCCTTCCTTACCCCAGTGTAATGACTACTGTCCCTTCCTTACCCCAGTGTAATGACTACTGTCCCTTCCTTACCCCAGTGTAATGACTACTGTCCCTTCCTTACCCCAGTGTAATGACTACTGTCCCTTCCTTACCCCAGTGTAATGACTACTGTCCCTTCCTTACCCCAGTGTAATGACTACTGTCCCTTCCTTACCCCAGTGTAATGACTTCTGTCCCTTCCTTACCCCAGTGTAATGACTACTGTCCCTTCCTTACCCCAGTGTAATTACTGTCCCTTCCTTACCCCAGTGTAATGACTACTGTCCTTCCTTACCCCAGTGTAATGACTACCCCACCCCAGTGTAATGACTACTGTCCCTTCCTTACCCCAGTGTAATGACTACTGTCCCTTCCTTACCCCAGTGTAATGACTACTGTCCCTTCCTTACCCCAGTGTAATGACTACTGTCCCTTCCTTACCCCAGTGTAATGACTACTGTCCCTTCCTTACCCCAGTGTAATGACTACTGTCCCTTCCTTACCCCAGTGTAATGACTACTGTCCCTTCCTTACCCCAGTGTAATGACTACTGTCCCTTCCTTACCCCAGTGTAATGACTACTGTCCCTTCCTTACCCCAGTGTAATGACTACTGTCCCTTCCTTACCCCAGTGTAATGACTACTGTCCCTTCCTTACCCCAGTGTAATGACTACTGTCCCTTCCTTACCCCAGTGTAATGACTACTGTCCCTTCCTTACCCCAGTGTAATGACTACTGTCCCTTCCTTACCCCAGTGTAATGACTACTGTCCCCCTGACTACTGTCCCCAGTGTAATGACTACTGTCCCTTCCTTACCCCAGTGTAATGACTACTGTCCCTTCCTTACCCCAGTGTAATGACTACTGTCCCTTCCTTACCCCAGTGTAATGACTACTGTCCCTTCCTTACCCCAGTGTAATGACTACTGTCCCTTCCTTACCCCAGTGTAATGACTACTGTCCCTTCCTTACCCCAGTGTAATGACTACTGTCCCTTCCTTACCCCAGTGTAATGACTACTGTCCCTTCCTTACCCCAGTGTAATGACTACTGTCCCTTCCTTACCCCAGTGTAATGACTACTGTCCCTTCCTTACCCCAGTGTAATGACTACTGTCCCTTCCTTACCCCAGTGTAATGACTACTGTCCCTTCCTTACCCCAGTGTAATGACTACTGTCCCTTCCTTACCCCAGTGTAATGACTACTGTCCCTTCCTTACCCCAGTGTAATGACTACTGTCCCTTCCTTACCCCAGTGTAATGACTACTGTCCCTTCCTTACCCCAGTGTAATGACTACTGTCCCTTCCTTACCCCAGTGTAATGACTACTGTCCCTTCCTTACCCCAGTGTAATGACTACTGTCCCTTCCTTACCCCAGTGTAATGACTACTGTCCCTTCCTTACCCCAGTGTAATGACTACTGTCCCTTCCTTACCCCAGTGTAATGACTACTGTCCCTTCCTTACCCCAGTGTAATGACTACTGTCCCTTCCTTACCCCAGTGTAATGACTACTGTCCCTTCCTTACCCCAGTGTAATGACTACTGTCCCTTCCTTACCCCAGTGTAATGACTACTGTCCCTTCCTTACCCCAGTGTAATGACTACTGTCCCTTCCTTATTATGGTGAACTGACTTCTAACTGTCCCTTCCCCTTACCCCAGTGTAATGACTACTGTCCCTTCCTTACCCCAGTGTAATGACTACTGTCCCTTCCTTACCCCAGTGTAATGACTCCCTTCTGTCCCTTCCTTACCCCAGTGTAATGACTACTGTCCCTTCCTTACCCCAGTGTAATGACTACTGTCCCTTCCTTGACCTGTCCCTTCCTTACCCCAGTGTAATGACTACTGTCCCTTCCTTACCCCAGTGTAATGACTACTGTCCCCTTACCCCTTACCCCAGTGTAATGACTACTGTCCCTTCCTTACCCCAGTGTAATGACTACTGTCCCTTCCTTACCCCAGTGTAATGACTACTGTCCCTTCCTTACCCCAGTGTAATGACTACTGTCCCTTCCTTACCCCAGTGTAATGACTACTGTCCCTTCCTTACCCCAGTGTAATGACTACTGTCCCTTCCTTACCCCAGTGTAATGACTACTGTCCCTTCCTTACCCCAGTGTAATGACTACTGTCCCTTCCTTACCCCAGTGTAATGACTACTGTCCCTTCCTTACCCCAGTGTAATGACTACTGTCCCTTCCTTACCCCAGTGTAATGACTACTGTCCTTCCTTCCTTACCCCAGTGTAATGACTACTGTCCCTTCCTTACCCCAGTGTAATGACTACTGTCCCTTCCTTACCCCAGTGTAATGACTACTGTCCCTTCCTACCCAGTGTAATGAGTGTAATGACTACTGTCCCTTCCTTACCCCAGTGTAATGACTTACCCCTGTCCCTTCCTTTACCCCAGTGTAATGACTACTGTCCCTTCCTTACCCCAGTGTAATGACTACTGTCCCTTCCTTACCCCAGTGTAATGACTACTGTCCCTTCCTTACCCCAGTGTAATGACTACTGTCCCTTCCTTACCCCAGTGTAATGACTACTGTCCCTTCCTTACCCCAGTGTAATGACTACTGTCCCTTACCCCAGTGTAATGACCCCAGTGTAATGACTACTGTCCCTTCCTTACCCCAGTGTAATGACTACTGTCCCTTCCTTACCCCAGTGTAATGACTACTGTCCCTTCCTTACCCCAGTGTAATGACTACTGTCCCTTCCTTACCCCAGTGTAATGACTACTGTCCCTTCCTTACCCCAGTGTAATGACTACTGTCCCTTCCTTACCCCAGTGTAATGACTACTGTCCCTTCCTTACCCCAGTGTAATGACTACTGTCCCTTCCTTACCCCAGTGTAATGACTACTGTCCCTTCCTTACCCCAGTGTAATGACTACTGTCCCTTCCTTACCCCAGTGTAATGACTACTGTCCCTTCCTTACCCCAGTGTAATGACTACTGTCCCTTCCTTACCCCAGTGTAATGACTACTGTCCCTTCCTTACCCCAGTGTAATGACTACTGTCCCTTCCTTACCCCAGTGTAATGACTACTGTCCCTTCCTTACCCCAGTGTAATGACTACTGTCCCTTACCCCTATGACTACTGTGGTGAACTGACAACTGTCCCTTCCAGTGTAATTACCCCAGTGTAATGACTACTGTCCCTTCCTTACCCCAGTGTAATGACTACTGTCCCTTCCTTACCCCAGTGTAATGACTACTGTCCCTTCCTTACCCCAGTGTAATGACTACTGTCCCTTCCTTACCCCAGTGTAATGACTACTGTAATGACTACTGTCCCTTCCTTACCCCAGTGTAATGACTACTGTCCCTTCCTTACCCCAGTGTAATGACTACTGTCCCTTCCTTACCCCAGTGTAATGACTACTGTCCCTTCCTTACCCCAGTGTAATGACTACTGTCCCTTCCTTACCCCAGTGTAATGACTACTGTCCCTTCCAGTGTAATTACCCCAGTGTAATGACTACTGTCCCTGTCCTTACCCCAGTGTAATGACTACTGTCCCTTCCTTACCCCAGTGTAATGACTACTGTCCCTTCCTTACCCCAGTGTAATGACTACTGTCCCTTCCTTACCCCAGTGTAATGACTACTGTCCCTTCCTTACCCCAGTGTAATGACTACTGTCCCTTCCTTACCCCAGTGTAATGACTACTGTCCCTTCCTTACCCCAGTGTAATGACTACTGTCCCTTCCTTACCCCAGTGTAATGACTACTGTCCCTTCCTTACCCCAGTGTAATGACTACTGTCCCTTCCTTACCCCAGTGTAATGACTACTGTCCCTTCCTTACCCCAGTGTAATGACTACTGTCCCTTCCTTACCCCAGTGTAATGACTACTGTCCCTTCCTTACCCCAGTGTAATGACTACTGTCCCTTCCTTACCCCAGTGTAATGACTACTGTCCCTTCCTTACCCCAGTGTAATGACTACTGTCCCTTCCTTACCCCAGTGTAATGACTTCTGTCCTTCCTTACCCCAGTGTAATGACTACTGTCCCTTCCACCCCAGTGTAATGACTACTGTCCCTTCCTTACCCCAGTGTAATGACTACTGTCCCTTCCTTACCCCAGTGTAATGACTACTGTCCCTTCCTTACCCCAGTGTAATGACTACTGTCCCTTACCCCAGTGTAATGACTGTCCCTTCCTTACCCCAGTGTACTGAGATTAGTGTACTGACTGTCCCTTCCTTACCCCAGTGTAATGACTACTGTCCCTTCCTTACCCCAGTGTAATGACTACTGTCCCTTCCTTACCCCAGTGTAATGACTACTGTCCCTTCCTTACCCCAGTGTAATGACTACTGTCCCTTCCTTACCCCAGTGTAATGACTACTGTCCCTTCCTTACCCCAGTGTAATGACTGACTGTCCCTTCCTTACCCCAGTGTAATGACTACTGTCCCTTCCTTACCCCAGTGTAATGACTACTGTCCCTTCCTTACCCCAGTGTAATGACTACTGTACCCCAGTGTAATGACCTTCCTTCCTTACCCCAGTGTAATGACTACTGTCCCTTCCTTACCCCAGTGTAATGACTACTGTCCCTTCCTTACCCCAGTGTAATGACTACTGTCCCTTCCTTACCCCAGTGTAATGACTACTGTCCCTTCCTTACCCCAGTGTAATGACTACTGTCCCTTCCTTACCCCAGTGTAATGACTACTGTCCCTTCCTTACCCCAGTGTAATGACTACTGTCCCTTCCTTACCCCAGTGTAATGACAGTGTAATGACTGTCCCTTCCTTACCCCAGTGTAATGACTACTGTCCCTTCCTTACCCCAGTGTAATGACTACTGTCCCTTCCTTACCCCAGTGTAATGACTACTGTCCCTTCCTTACCCCAGTGTAATGACTACTGTCCCTTCCTTACCCCAGTGTAATGACTACTGTCCCTTCCTTACCCCAGTGTAATGACTACTGTCCCTTCCTTACCCCAGTGTAATGACTACTGTCCCTTCCTTACCCCAGTGTAATGACTACTGTCCCTTCCTTACCCCAGTGTAATGACTACTGTCCCTTCCTTACCCCAGTGTAATGACTACTGTCCCTTCCTTACCCCAGTGTAATGACTACTGTCCCTTCCTTACCCCAGTGTAATTACTGTCCCTTCCTTACCCCAGTGTAATGACTACTGTCCCTTCCTTACCCCAGTGTAATGACTACTGTCCCTTCCTTAAGTGTGACTACTGTCCCTTCCTTACCCCAGTGTAATGACTACTGTCCCTTCCTTACCCCAGTGTAATGACTACTGTCCCTTCCTTACCCCAGTGTAATGACTACTGTCCCTTCCTTACCCCAGTGTAATGACTACTGTCCCTTCCTTACCCCAGTGTAATGACTACTGTCCCTTCCTTACCCCAGTGTAATGTGTCCTTCCTTACCCCAGTGTAATGACTACTGTCCCTTCCTTACCCCAGTGTAATGACTACTGTCCCTTCCTTACCCCAGTGTAATGACTACTGTCCCTTCCTTACCCCAGTGTAATGACTACTGTCCCTTCCTTACCCCAGTGTAATGACTACTGTCCCTTCCTTACCCCAGTGTAATGACTACTGTCCCTTCCTTACCCCAGTGTAATGACTACCCCAGTGTAATGACTGTCCCTTCCTTACCCCAGTGTAATGACTACTGTCCCTTCCTTACCCCAGTGTAATGACTACTGTCCCTTCCTTACCCCAGTGTAATGACTACTGTCCCTTCCTTACCCCAGTGTAATGACTACTGTCCCTTCCTTACCCCAGTGTAATGACTACTGTCCCTTCCTTACCCCAGTGTAATGACTACTGTCCCTTCCTTACCCCAGTGTAATGACTACTGTCCCTTCCTTACCCCAGTGTAATGACTACTGTCCCTTCCTTACCCCAGTGTAATGACTACTGTCCCTTCCTTACCCCAGTGTAATGACTACTGTCCCTGTCCCTTCCCCCAGTGTAATGACTACTGTCCCTTCCTTACCCCAGTGTAATGACTACTGTCCCTTCCTTACCCCAGTGTAATGACTACTGTCCCTTCCTTACCCCAGTGTAATGACTACTGTCCCTTCCTTACCCCAGTGTAATGACTACTGTCCCTTCCTTACCCCAGTGTAATGACTACTGTACCCCAGTGTAATGACCTGTCCCTTCCTTACCCCAGTGTAATGACTACTGTCCCTTCCTTACCCCAGTGTAATGACTGTCCCTTCCTACCCCAGTGTAATGACTACTGTCCTTCCTTACCCCAGTGTAATGACTACTGTCCCTTCCTTACCCCAGTGTAATGACTACTGTCCCTTCCTTACCCCAGTGTAATGACTACTGTCCCTTCCTTACCCCAGTGTAATGACTACTGTCCCTTCCTTACCCCAGTGTAATGACTACTGTCCCTTCCTTACCCCAGTGTAATGACTACTGTCCCTTCCTTACCCCAGTGTAATGACTACTGTCCCTTCCTTACCCCAGTGTAATGACTACTGTCCCTTCCTTTACCCCAGTGTAATGACTACTGTCCCTTCCTTACCCCAGTGTAATGACTACTGTCCCTTCCTTACCCCAGTGTAATGACTACTGTCCCTTCCTTACCCCAGTGTAATGACTACTGTCCCTTCCTTACCCCAGTGTAATGACTACTGTCCCTTCCTTACCCCAGTGTAATGACTACTGTCCCTTCCTTACCCCAGTGTAATGACTACTGTCCCTTCCTTACCCCAGTGTAATGACTACTGTCCCTTCCTTACCCCAGTGTAATGACTACTGTCCCTTCCTTACCCCAGTGTAATGACTACTGTCCCTTCCTTACCCCAGTGTAATGACTACTGTCCCTTCCTTACCCCAGTGTAATGACTACTGTCCCTTCCTTACCCCAGTGTAATGACTACTGTCCCTTCCTTACCCCAGTGTAATGACTACTGTCCCCTTCCTACCCCAGTGTAATGACTACTGTCCCTTCCTTACCCCAGTGTAATGACTACTGTCCCTTCCTTACCCCAGTGTAATGACTACTGTCCCTTCCTTACCCCAGTGTAATGACTACTGTCCCTTCCTTACCCCAGTGTAATGACTACTGTCCCTTCCTTACCCCAGTGTAATGACTACTGTCCCTTCCTTACCCCAGTGTAATGACTACTGTCCCTTCCTTACCCCAGTGTAATGACTACTGTCCCTTCTTACCCCAGATTATGTGAACTGACAACTGTCCCTTCCTTACCCCAGTGTAATGACTACTGTCCCTTCCTTACCCCAGTGTAATGACTACTGTCCCTTCCAGTGTAATGACTACTGTCCCCAGTGTAATGACTACTGTCCCTTCCTTACCCCAGTGTAATGACTACTGTCCCTTCCTTACCCCAGTGTAATGACTACTGTCCCTTCCTTACCCCAGTGTAATGACTACTGTCCCTTCCTTACCCCAGTGTAATGACTACTGTCCCTTCCTTACCCCAGTGTAATGACTACTGTCCCTTCCTTACCCCAGTGTAATGACTACTGTCCCTTCCTTACCCCAGTGTAATGACTACTGTCCCTTCCTTACCCCAGTGTAATGAGTGTAATGACTACTGTCCCTTCCTTACCCCAGTGTAATGACTACTGTCCCTTCCTTACCCCAGTGTAATGACTACTGTCCCTTCCTTACCCCAGTGTAATGACTACTGTCCCTTCCTTACCCCAGTGTAACCCCAGTGTAATGACTACTGTCCCTTCCTTACCCCAGTGTAATGACTACTGTCCCTTCCTTACCCCAGTGTAATGACTACTGTCCCTTCCTTACCCCAGTGTAATGACTACTGTCCCTTCCTTACCCCAGTGTAATGACTACTGTCCCTTCCTTACCCCAGTGTAATGACTACTGTCCCTTCCTTACCCCAGTGTAATGACTACTGTCCCTTCCTTACCCCAGTGTAATGACTACTGTCCCTTCCTTACCCCAGTGTAATGACTACTGTCCCTTCCTTACCCCAGTGTAATGACTACTGTCCCTTCCTTACCCCAGTGTAATGACTACTGTCCCTTCCTTACCCCAGTGTAATGACTACTGTCCCTTCCTTACCCCAGTGTAATGACTACTGTCCCTTCCTTCCTTCCTTACCCCAGTGTAATGACTACTGTCCCTTCCTTACCCCAGTGTAATGACTACTGTCCCTTCCTTTACCCCAGTGTAATGACTACTGTCCCTTCCTTACCCCAGTGTAATGACTACTGTCCCTTCCTTACCCCAGTGTAATGACTACTGTCCCTTCCTTACCCCAGTGTAATGACTACTGTCCCTTCCTTACCCCAGTGTAATGACTACTGTCCCTTCCTTACCCCAGTGTAATGACTACTGTCCCTTCCTTACCCCAGTGTAATGACTACTGTCCCTTCCTTACCCCAGTGTAATGACTACTGTCCCTTCCTTACCCCAGTGTAATGACTACTGTCCCTTACCCCAGTGTAATGACTACTGTCCCTTCCTTACCCCAGTGTAATGACTACTGTCCCTTCCTTACCCCAGTGTAATGACTACTGTCCCTTCCTTACCCCAGTGTAATGACTACTGTCCCTTCCTTACCCCAGTGTAATGACTACTGTCCCTTTCAGTGTAATGACCTGTCCCTTACCCCAGTGTAATGACTACTGTCCCTTCCTTACCCCAGTGTAATGACTACTGTACCCCAGTTACTGTCCCTTCCTTACCCCAGTGTAATGACTACTGTCCCTTCCTTACCCCAGTGTAATGACTACTGTCCCTTCCTTACCCCAGTGTAATGACTACTGTCCCTTCCTTACCCCAGTGTAATGACTACTGTCCCTTCCTTACCCCAGTGTAATGACTACCCCAGTGTAATGACTACTGTCCCTTCCTTACCCCAGTGTAATGACTACTGTCCCTTCCTTACCCCAGTGTAATGACTACTGTCCCTTCCTTACCCCAGTGTAATGACTACTGTCCCTTCCTTACCCCAGTGTAATGACTACTGTCCCTTCCTTACCCCAGTGTAATGACTACTGTCCCTTCCTTACCCCAGTGTAATGACTACTGTCCCCCTTTACCCCAGTGTAATGACTACTGTCCCCCAGTGTAATGACTACTGTCCCTTCCTTACCCCAGTGTAATGACTACTGTCCCTTCTAGATTATGGTGAACTGACAACTGTCCCTTCCTTACCCCAGTGTAATGACTACTGTCCCTTCCTTACCCCAGTGTAATGACTACTGTCCCTTCCTTACCCCAGTGTAATGACTACTGTCCCTTCCTTACCCCAGTGTAATGACTACTGTCCCTTCCTTACCCCAGTGTAATGACTACTGTCCCTTCCTTACCCCAGTGTAATGACTACTGTCCCTCCCTTACCCCAGTGTAATGACTACTGTCCCTTCCTTACCCCAGTGTAATGACTACTGTCCCTTCCTTACCCCAGTGTAATGACTACTGTCCCTTCCTTACCCCAGTGTAATGACTACTGTCCCTTCCTTACCCCAGTGTAATGACTACTGTCCCTTCCTTACCCCAGTGTAATGACTACTGTCCCTTCCTTACCCCAGTGTAATGACTACTGTCCCTTCCTTACCCCAGTGTAATGACTACTGTCCCTTCCTTACCCCAGTGTAATGACTACTGTCCCTTCCTTACCCCAGTGTAATGACTACTGTCCCTTCCTTACCCCAGTGTAATGACTACTGTCCCTTCCTTACCCCAGTGTAATGACTACTGTCCCTTCCTTACCCCAGTGTAATGACTACTGTCCCTTCCTTACCCCAGTGTAATGACTACTGTCCCTTCCTTACCCCAGTGTAATGACTACTGTCCCTTTCTTACCCCAGTGTAATGACTACTGTCCCTTCCTTACCCCAGTGTAATGACTACTGTCCCTTCCTGTCCCTTTACCCCAGTGTAATGACTACTGTACCCCAGTGTAATGACTACTGTCCCTTCCTTACCCCAGTGTAATGACTACTGTCCCTTCCTTACCCCAGTGTAATGACTACTGTCCCTTCCTTACCCCAGTGTAATGACTACTGTCCCTTCCTTACCCCAGTGTAATGACTACTGTCCCTTCCTTACCCCAGTGTAATGACTACTGTCCCTTCCTTACCCCAGTGTAATGACTACTGTCCCTTCCTTACCCCAGTGTAATGACTACTGTCCCTTCCTTACCCCAGTGTAATGACTACTGTCCCTTCCTTACCCCAGTGTAATGACTACTGTCCCTTCCTTACCCCAGTGTAATGACTACTGTCCCTTCCTTACCCCAGTGTAATGACTGTCCCTTCCTTACCCCAGTCCCTTACTGTCCCTTCCTTACCCCAGTGTAATGACTACTGTCCCTTCCTTACCCCAGTGTAATGACTACTGTCCCTTCCTTACCCCAGTGTAATGACTACTGTCCCTTCCTTACCCCAGTGTAATGACTACTGTCCCTTCCTTACCCCAGTGTAATGACTACTGTCCCTTCCTTACCCCAGTGTAATGACTACTGTCCCTTCCTTACCCCAGTGTAATGACTACTGTCCCTTCCTTACCCCAGTGTAATGACTACTGTCCCTTCCTTACCCCAGTGTAATGACTACTGTCCCTTCCTTACCCCAGTGTAATGACTACTGTCCCTTCCTTACCCCAGTGTAATGACTACTGTCCCTTCCTTACCCCACTGTCCCTTCCTTACCCCAGTGTAATACTGTCCCTTCCTTACCCCAGTGTAATGACTACTGTCCCTTCCTTACCCCAGTGTAATGACTACTGTCCCTTCCTTACCCCAGTGTAATGACTACTGTCCCTTCCTTACCCCAGTGTAATGACTACTGTCCCTTCCTTACCCCAGTGTAATGACTACTGTCCCTTCCTTACCCCAGTGTAATGACTACTGTCCCTTCCTTACCCCAGTGTAATGACTACTGTCCCTTCCTTACCCCAGTGTAATGACTACTGTCCCTTCCTTACCCCAGTGTAATGACTACTGTCCCTTCCTTACCCCAGTGTAATGACTACTGTCCCTTCCTTACCCCAGTGTAATGACTACTGTCCCTTCCTTACCCCAGTGTAATGACTACTGTCCCTTCCTTACCCCAGTGTAATGACTACTGTCCCTTCCTTACCCCAGTGTAATGACTACTGTCCCTTCCTTACCCCAGTGTAATGACTACTGTCCCTTCCTTACCCCAGTGTAATGACTACTGTCCCTTCCTTACCCCAGTGTAATGACTACTGTCCCTTCCTTACCCCAGTGTAATGACTACTGTCCCTTCCTTACCCCAGTGTAATGACTACTGTCCCTTCCTTACCCCAGTGTAATGACTACTGTCCCTTCCTTACCCCAGTGTAATGACTACTGTCCCTTCCTTACCCCAGTGTAATGACTACTGTCCCTTCCTTACCCCAGTGTAATGACTACTGTCCCTTCCTTACCCCAGTGTAATGACTACTGTCCCTTCCTTACCCCAGTGTAATGACTACTGTCCCTTCCTTACCCCAGTGTAATGACTACTGTCCCTTCCTTACCCCAGTGTAATGACTACTGTCCCTTCCTTACCCCAGTGTAATGACTACTGTCCCTTCCTTACCCCAGTGTAATGACTACTGTCCCTTCCTTACCCCAGTGTAATGACTACTGTCCCTTCCTTACCCCAGTGTAATGACTACTGTCCCTTCCTTACCCCAGTGTAATGACTACTGTCCCTTCCTTACCCCAGTGTAATGACTGTCCCTTCCTTACCCCAGTGTAATGACTACTGTCCCTTCCTTACCCCAGTGTAATGACTACTGTCCCTTCCTTACCCCAGTGTAATGACTACTGTCCCTTCCTTACCCCAGTGTAATGACTACTGTCCCTTCCTTACCCCAGTGTAATGACTACTGTCCCTTCCTTACCCCAGTGTAATGACTACTGTCCCTTCCTTACCCCAGTGTAATGACTACTGTCCCTTCCTTACCCCAGTGTAATGACTACCCCAGTGTAATGACTACTGTCCCTTCCTTACCCCAGTGTAATGACTACTGTCCCTTCCTTACCCCAGTGTAATGACTACTGTCCCTTCCTTACCCCAGTGTAATGACTACTGTCCCTTCCTTACCCCAGTGTAATGACTACTGTCCCAGTGTTCTGTCCCTTCCCCCAGTGTAATGACTACTGTCCCTTCCTTACCCCAGTGTAATGACTACTGTCCCTTCCTTACCCCAGTGTAATGACTACTGTCCCTTCCTTACCCCAGTGTAATGACTACTGTCCCTTCCTTACCCCAGTGTAATGACTACTGTCCCTTCCTTACCCCAGTGTAATGACTACTGTCCCTTCCTTACCCCAGTGTAATGACTACTGTCCCTTCCTTACCCCAGTGTAATGACTACTGTCCCTTCCTTACCCCAGTGTAATGACTACTGTCCCTTCCTTACCCCAGTGTAATGACTACTGTCCCTTCCTTACCCCAGTGTGTAATGACTACTGTCCCTTCCTTACCCCAGTGTAATGACTACTGTCCCTTCCTTACCCCAGTTACCCCAGTGTAATGAATGTCCCTTCCTTACCCCAGTGTAATGACTACTGTCCCTTCCTTACCCCAGTGTAATGACTACTGTCCCTTCCTTACCCCAGTGTAATGACTACTGTCCCTTCCTTACCCCAGTGTAATGACTACTGTCCCTTCCTTACCCCAGTGTAATGACTACTGTCCCTTCCTTACCCCAGTGTAATGACTACTGTCCCTTCCTTACCCCAGTGTAATGACTACTGTCCCTTCCTTACCCCAGTGTAATGACTACTGTCCCTTCCTTACCCCAGTGTAATGACTACTGTCCCTTCCTTACCCCAGTGTAATGACTACTGTCCCTTCCTTACCCCAGTGTAATGACTACTGTCCCTTCCTTACCCCAGTGTAATGACTACTGTCCCTTCCTTACCCCAGTGTAATGACTACTGTCCCTTCCTTACCCCAGTGTAATGACTACTGTCCCTTCTAGACCCCAGTGAATGACAACTGTCCCTTCCTTACCCCAGTGTAATGACTACTGTCCCTTCCTTACCCCAGTGTAATGACTACTGTCCCTTCCTTACCCCAGTGTAATGACTACTGTCCCTTCCTTACCCCAGTGTAATGACTACTGTCCCTTCCTTTACCCCAGTGTAATGACTACTGTCCCTTCCTTACCCCAGTGTAATGACTACTGTCCCTTCCTTACCCCAGTGTAATGACTACTGTCCCTTCCTTACCCCAGTGTAATGACTTACTGTCCCTTCCTTACCCCAGTGTAATGACTACTGTCCCTTCCTTACCCCAGTGTAATGACTACTGTCCCTTCCTTACCCCAGTGTAATGACTACTGTCCCTTCCTTACCCCAGTGTAATGACTACTGTCCCTTCCTTACCCCAGTGTAATGACTACTGTCCCTTCCTTACCCCAGTGTAATGACTACTGTCCCTTCCTTACCCCAGTGTAATGACTACTGTCCCTTCCTTACCCCAGTGTAATGACTACTGTCCCTTCCTTACCCCAGTGTAATGACTACTGTCCCTTCCTTACCCCAGTGTAATGACTACTGTCCCTTCCTTACCCCAGTGTAATGACTACTGTCCCTTCCTTACCCCAGTGTAATGACTACTGTCCCTTCCTTACCCCAGTGTAATGACTACTGTCCCTTCCTTACCCCAGTGTAATGACTACTGTCCCTTCCTTACCCCAGTGTAATGACTACTGTCCCTTCCTTACCCCAGTGTAATGACTACTGTCCCTTCCTTACCCCAGTGTAATGACTACTGTCCCTTCCTTACCCCAGTGTAATGACTACTGTCCCTTCCTTACCCCAGTGTAATGACTACTGTCCCTTCCTTACCCCAGTGTAATGACTACTGTCCCTTCCTTACCCCAGTGTAATGACTGACTGTCCCTTCCTTACCCCAGTGTAATGACTACTGTCCCTTCCTTACCCCAGTGTAATGACTACTGTTACCCCAGTGTAATGACTACTGTCCCTTCCTTACCCCAGTGTAATGACTACTGTCCCTTCCTTACCCCAGTGTAATGACTACTGTCCCTTCCTTACCCCAGTGTAATGACTACTGTCCCTTCCTTACCCCAGTGTAATGACTACTGTCCCTTCCTTACCCCAGTGTAATGACTACTGTCCCTTCCTTACCCCAGTGTAATGACTACTGTCCCTTCCTTACCCCAGTGTAATGACTACTGTCCCTTCCTTACCCCAGTGTAATGACTACTGTCCCTTCCTTACCCCAGTGTAATGACTACTGTCCCTTCCTTACCCCAGTGTAATGACTACTGTCCCTTCCTTACCCCAGTGTAATGACTACTGTCCCTTCCTTACCCCAGTGTAATGACTACTGTCCCTTCCTTACCCCAGTGTAATGACTACTGTCCCTTCCTGTCCCTTCCTTACCCCAGTGTAATGACTACTGTCCCTTCCTTACCCCAGTGTAATGACTACTGTCCCTTCCTTACCCCAGTGTAATGACTACTGTCCCTTCCTTACCCCAGTGTAATGACTACTGTCCCTTCCTTACCCCAGTGTAATGACTACTGTCCCTTCCTTACCCCAGTGTAATGACTACTGTCCCTTCCTTACCCCAGTGTAATGACTACTGTCCCTTCCTTACCCCAGTGTAATGACTACTGTCCCTTCCTTACCCCAGTGTAATGACTACTGTCCCTTCCTTACCCCAGTGTAATGACTACTGTCCCTTCCTTACCCCAGTGTAATGACTACTGTCCCTTCCTTACCCCAGTGTAATGACTACTGTCCCTTCCTTACCCCAGTGTAATGACTACTGTCCCTTCCTTACCCCAGTGTAATGACTACTGTCCCTTCCTTACCCCAGTGTAATGACTACTGTCCCTTCCTTACCCCAGTGTAATGACTACTGTCCCTTCCTTACCCCAGTGTAATGACTACTGTCCCTTCCTTACCCCAGTGTAATGACTACTGTCCCTTCCTTACCCCAGTGTAATGACTACTGTCCCTTCCTTACCCCAGTGTAATGACTACTGTCCCTTCCTTACCCCAGTGTAATGACTACTGTCCCTTCCTTACCCCAGTGTAATGACTACTGTCCCTTCCTTACCCCAGTGTAATGACTACTGTCCCTTCCTTACCCCAGTGTAATTACTGTCCCTTCCTTACCCCAGTGTAATGACTACTGTCCCTTCCTTACCCCAGTGTAATGACTACTGTCCCTTCCTTACCCCAGTGTAATGACTACTGTCCCTTCCTTACCCCAGTGTAATGACTACTGTCCCTTCCTTGTCCCCCCAGTGTAATGACTACTGTCCCTTCCTTACCCCAGTGTAATGACTACTGTCCCTTCCTTACCCCAGTGTAATGACTACTGTCCCTTCCTTACCCCAGTGTAATGACTACTGTCCCTTCCTTACCCCAGTGTAATGACTACTGTCCCTTCCTTACCCCAGTGTAATGACTACTGTCCCTTCCTTACCCCAGTGTAATGACTACTGTCCCTTCCTTACCCCAGTGTAATGACTACTGTCCCTTCCTTACCCCAGTGTAATGACTACTGTCCCTTCCTTACCCCAGTGTAATGACTACTGTCCCTTCTAGTGTAATTACTACCCCAGTGTAATGACTACTGTCCCTTCCTTACCCCAGTGTAATGACTACTGTCCCTTCCTTACCCCAGTGTAATGACTACTGTCCCTTCCTTACCCCAGTGTAATGACTACTGTCCCTTCCTTACCCCAGTGTAATGACTACTGTCCCTTCCTTACCCCAGTGTAATGACTACTGTCCCTTTCCTTACCCCAGTGTAATGACTACTGTCCCTTCCTTACCCCAGTGTAATGACTACTGTCCCTTCCTTACCCCAGTGTAATGACTACTGTCCCTTCCTTACCCCAGTGTAATGACTACTGTCCCTTCCTTACCCCAGTGTAATGACTACCCCTGTCCCTGTCCTTCCTTACCCCAGTGTAATGACTACTGTCCCTTCCTTACCCCAGTGTAATGACTACTGTCCCTTCCTTACCCCAGTGTAATGACTACTGTCCCTTCCTTACCCCAGTGTAATGACTACTGTCCCTTCCTTACCCCAGTGTAATGACTACTGTCCCTTCCTTACCCCAGTGTAATGACTACTGTCCCTTCCTTACCCCAGTGTAATGACTACTGTCCCTTCCTTACCCCAGTGTAATGACTACTGTCCCTTCCTTACCCCAGTGTAATGACTACTGTCCCTTTACCCCAGTGTAATGACTACTGTCCCCAGTGTAATGACTACTGTCCCTTCCTTACCCCAGTGTAATGACTACTGTCCCTTCCTTACCCCAGTGTAATGACTACTGTCCCTTCCTTACCCCAGTGTAATGACTACTGTCCCTTCCTTACCCCAGTGTAATGACTACTGTCCCTTCCTTACCCCAGTGTAATGACTACTGTCCCTTCCTTACCCCAGTGTAATGACTACTGTCCCTTCCTTACCCCAGTGTAATGACTACTGTCCCTTCCTTACCCCAGTGTAATGACTACCCCAGTGTCCCTTCCTTACCCCAGTGTAATGACTACTGTCCCTTCCTTACCCCAGTGTAATGACTACTGTCCCTTCCTTACCCCAGTGTAATGACTACTGTCCCTTCCTTACCCCAGTGTAATGACTACTGTCCCTTCCTTACCCCAGTGTAATGACTTCTGTCCCTTCCTTACCCCAGTGTAATGACTACTGTCCCTTCCTTACCCCAGTGTAATGACTACTGTCCCTTCCTTACCCCCGGCGTAATGACTACTGTCCCTTCCTTACCCCAGTGTAATGACTACTGTCCCTTCCTTACCCCAGTGTAATGACTACTGTCCCTTCTAGACTATGGTGAACTGACAACTGTCCCTTCCTTACCCCAGTGTAATGACTACTGTCCCTTCCTTACCCCAGTGTAATGACTACTGTCCCTTCCTTACCCCAGTGTAATGACTACTGTCCCTTCCTTACCCCAGTGTAATGACTACTGTCCCTTCCTTACCCCAGTGTAATGACTACTGTCCCTTCCTTACCCCAGTGTAATGACTACTGTCCCCCTTACCCCAGTGTAATGACTTGTCCCTTCCTTACCCCAGTGTAATGACTACTGTCCCTTCCTTACCCCAGTGTAATGACTACTGTCCCTTCCTTACCCCAGTGTAATGACTACTGTCCCTTCCTTACCCCAGTGTAATGACTACTGTCCCTTCCTTACCCCAGTGTAATGACTACTGTCCCTTCCTTACCCCAGTGTAATGACTACTGTCCCTTCCTTACCCCAGTGTAATGACTACTGTCCCTTCCTTACCCCAGTGTAATGACTACTGTCCCTTCCTTACCCCAGTGTAATGACTACTGTCCCTTCCTTACCCCAGTGTAATGACTACTGTCCCTTCCTTACCCCAGTGTAATGACTACTGTCCCTTCCTTACCCCAGTGTAATGACTACTGTCCCTTCCTTACCCCAGTGTAATGACTACTGTCCCTTCCTTACCCCAGTGTAATGACTACTGTCCCTTCCTTACCCCAGTGTAATGACTACTGTCCCTTCCTTACCCCAGTGTAATGACTACTGTCCCTTCCTTACCCCAGTGTAATGACTACTGTCCCTTCCTTACCCCAGTGTAATGACTACTGTCCCTTCCTTACCCCAGTGTAATGACTACTGTCCCTTCCTTACCCCAGTGTAATGACTACTGTCCCTTCCTTACCCCAGTGTAATGACTACTGTCCCTTCCTTACCCCAGTGTAATGACTACTGTCCCTTCCTTACCCCAGTGTAATGACTACTGTCCCTTCCTTACCCCAGTGTAATGACTACTGTCCCTTCTAGATTACCCCAGTGTAATGACTACTGTCCCTTCCTTACCCCAGTGTAATGACTACTGTCCCTTCCTTACCCCAGTGTAATGTCCCTTCCTTACCCCAGTGTAATGACTACTGTCCCTTCCTTACCCCAGTGTAATGACTACTGTCCCTTCCTTACCCCAGTGTAATGACTACTGTCCCTTCCTTACCCCAGTGTAATGACTACTGTCCCTTCCTTACCCCAGTGTAATGACTACTGTCCCTTCCTTACCCCAGTGTAATGACTACTGTCCCTTCCTTACCCCAGTGTAATGACTACTGTCCCTTCCTTACCCCAGTGTAATGACTACTGTCCCTTCCTTACCCCAGTGTAATGACTACTGTCCCTTCCTTACCCCAGTGTAATGACTACTGTCCCTTCCTTACCCCAGTGTAATGACTACTGTCCCTTCCTTACCCCAGTGTAATGACTACTGTAATGACTACTGTCCCTTCCTTACCCCAGTGTAATGACTACTGTCCCTTCCTTACCCCAGTGTAATGACTACTGTCCTTCCTTACCCCAGTGTAATGACTACTGTCCCTTCCTTACCCCAGTGTAATGACTACTGTCCCTTCCTTACCCCAGTGTAATGACTACTGTCCCTTCCTTACCCCAGTGTAATGACTACTGTCCCTTCCTTACCCCAGTGTAATGACTACTGTCCCTTCCTTACCCCAGTGTAATGACTACTGTCCCTTCCTTACCCCAGTGTAATGACTACTGTCCCCCCAGTGTAATGACTACTGTCCCTTCCTTACCCCAGTGTAATGACTACTGTCCCTTCCTTACCCCAGTGTAATGACTACTGTCCCTTCCTTACCCCAGTGTAATGACTACTGACTACCCCTGTCCCTTCCTTACCCCAGTGTAATGACTACTGTCCCTTCCTTACCCCAGTGTAATGACTACTGTCCCTTCCTTACCCCAGTGTAATGACTACTGTCCCTTCCTTACCCCAGTGTAATGACTACTGTCCCTTCCTTACCCCAGTGTAATGACTACTGTCCCTTCCTTACCCCAGTGTAATGACTACTGTCCCTTCCTTACCCCAGTGTAATGACTACTGTCCCTTCCTTACCCCAGTGTAATGACTACTGTCCCTTCCTTACCCCAGTGTAATGACTACTGTCCCTTCCTTACCCCAGTGTAATGACTACTGTCCCTTCCTTACCCCAGTGTAATGACTACTGTCCCTTCCTTACCCCAGTGTAATGACTACTGTCCCTTCCTTACCCCAGTGTAATGACTTCTGTCCCTTCCTTACCCCAGTGTAATGACTACTGTCCCTTCCTTACCCCTACTGTCCCTTCCTTACCCCAGTGTAATGACTTCTGTCCCTTCCTTACCCCAGTGTAATGACTACTGTCCCTTCCTTACCCCAGTGTAATGACTACTGTCCCTTCCTTACCCCAGTGTAATGACTACTGTCCCTTCCTTACCCCAGTGTAATGACTACTGTCCCTTCCTTACCCCAGTGTAATGACTACTGTCCCTTCCTTACCCCAGTGTAATGACTACTGTCCCTTCCTTACCCCAGTGTAATGACTACTGTCCCTTCCTTACCCCAGTGTAATGACTACTGTCCCTTCCTTACCCCAGTGTAATGACTACTGTCCCTTCCTTACCCCAGTGTAATGACTACTGTCCCTTCCTTACCCCAGTGTAATGACTACTGTCCCTTCCTTACCCCAGTGTAATGACTACTGTCCCTTCCTTACCCCAGTGTAATGACTACTGTCCCTTCCTTACCCCAGTGTAATGACTACTGTCCCTTCCTTACCCCAGTGTAATGACTACTGTCCCTTCCTACCCCAGTGTAATGACCTGTCCCTTACCCCAGTGTAATGACTACTGTCCCTTCCTTACCCCAGTGTAATGACTACTGTCCCTTCCTTACCCCAGTGTAATGACTACTGTCCCTTCCTTACCCCAGTGTAATGACTACTGTCCCTTCCTTACCCCAGTGTAATGACTACTGTCCCTTCCTTACCCCAGTGTAATGACTACTGTCCCTTCCTTACCCCAGTGTAATGACTACTGTCCCTTCCTTACCCCAGTGTAATGACTACTGTCCCTTCCTTACCCCAGTGTAATGACTACTGTCCCTTCCTTACCCCAGTGTAATGACTACTGTCCCTTCCTTACCCCAGTGTAATGACTACTGTCCCTTCCTTACCCCAGTGTAATGACTACTGTCCCTTCCTTACCCCAGTGTAATGACTACTGTCCCTTCCTTACCCCAGTGTAATGACTACTGTCCCTTCCTTACCCCAGTGTAATGACTACTGTCCCTTCCTTACCCCAGTGTAATGACTACTGTCCCTTCCTTACCCCAGTGTAATGACTACTGTCCCTTCCTTACCCCAGTGTAATGACTACTGTCCCTTCCTTACCCCAGTGTAATGACTACTGTCCCTTCCTTACCCCAGTGTAATGACTACTGTCCCTTCCTTACCCCAGTGTAATGACTACTGTCCCTTCCTTACCCCAGTGTAATGACTACTGTCCCTTCCTTACCCCAGTGTAATGACTACTGTCCCTTCCTTACCCCAGTGTAATGACTACTGTCCCTTCCTTACCCCAGTGTAATGACTACTGTCCCTTCCTTACCCCAGTGTAATGACTACTGTCCCTTCCTTACCCCAGTGTAATGACTACTGTCCCTTCCTTACCCCAGTGTAATGACTACTGTCCCTTCCTTACCCCAGTGTAATGACTACTGTCCCTTCCTTACCCCAGTGTAATGACTACTGTCCCTTCCTTACCCCAGTGTAATGACTACTGTCCCTTCCTTACCCCAGTGTAATGACTACTGTCCCTTCCTTACCCCAGTGTAATGACTACTGTCCCTTCCTTACCCCAGTGTAATGACTACTGTCCCTCCTTACCCCATTATGTGAACTGACATGACTGTCCCTTCCTTACCCCAGTGTAATGACTACTGTCCCTTCCTTACCCCAGTGTAATGACTACTGTCCCTTCCTTACCCCAGTGTAATGACTACTGTCCCTTCCTTACCCCAGTGTAATGACTACTGTCCCTTCCTTACCCCAGTGTAATGACTACTGTCCCTTCCTTACCCCAGTGTAATGACTACTGTCCCTTCCTTACCCCAGTGTAATGACTACTGTCCCTTCCTTACCCCAGTGTAATGACTACTGTCCCTTCCTTACCCCAGTGTAATGACTACTGTCCCTTCCTTACCCCAGTGTAATGACTACTGTCCCTTCCTTACCCCAGTGTAATGACTACTGTCCCTTCCTTACCCCAGTGTAATGACTACTGTCCCTTCCTTACCCCAGTGTAATGACTACTGTCCCTTCCTTACCCCAGTGTAATGACTACTGTCCCTTCCTTACCCCAGTGTAATGACTACTGTCCCTTCCTTACCCCAGTGTAATGACTACTGTCCCTTCCTTACCCCAGTGTAATGACTACTGTCCCTTCCTTACCCCAGTGTAATGACTACTGTCCCTTCCTTACCCCAGTGTAATGACTACTGTCCCTTCCTTACCCCAGTGTAATGACTACTGTCCCTTCCTTTACCCCAGTGTAATGACTACTGTCCCTTCCTTACCCCAGTGTAATGACTACTGTCCCTTCCTTACCCCAGTGTAATGACTACTGTCCCTTCCTTACCCCAGTGTAATGACTACTGTCCCTTCCTTACCCCAGTGTAATGACTACTGTCCCTTCCTTACCCCAGTGTAATGACTACTGTCCCTTCCTTACCCCAGTGTAATGACTACTGTCCCTTCCTTACCCCAGTGTAATGACTACTGTCCCTTCCTTACCCCAGTGTAATGACTTACTGTCCCTTCCTTACCCCAGTGTAATGACTACTGTCCCTTCCTTACCCCAGTGTAATGACTACTGTCCCTTCCTTACCCCAGTGTAATGACTACTGTCCCTTCCTTACCCCAGTGTAATGACTACTGTCCCTTCCTTACCCCAGTGTAATGACTACTGTCCCTTCCTTACCCCAGTGTAATGACTACTGTCCCTTCCTTACCCCAGTGTAATGACTTCTGTCCCTTCCTTACCCCAGTGTAATGACTACTGTCCCTTCCTTACCCCAGTGTAATGACTACTGTCCCTTCCTTACCCCAGTGTAATGACTACTGTCCCTTCCTTACCCCAGTGTAATGACTACTGTCCCTTCCTTACCCCAGTGTAATGACTACTGTCCCTTCCTTACCCCAGTGTAATGACTACTGTCCCTTCCTTACCCCAGTGTAATGACTACTGTCCCTTCCTTACCCCAGTGTAATGACTACTGTCCCTTCCTTACCCCAGTGTAATGACTACTGTCCCTTCCTTACCCCAGTGTAATGACTACTGTCCCTTCCTTACCCCAGTGTAATGACTACTGTCCCTTCCTTACCCCAGTGTAATGACTTCTGTCCCTTCCTTACCCCAGTGTAATGACTACTGTCCCTTCCTTACCCCTACTGTCCCTTCCTTACCCCAGTGTAATGACTTCTGTCCCTTCCTTACCCCAGTGTAATGACTACTGTCCCTTCCTTACCCCAGTGTAATGACTACTGTCCCTTCCTTACCCCAGTGTAATGACTACTGTCCCTTCCTTACCCCAGTGTAATGACTACTGTCCCTTCCTTACCCCAGTGTAATGACTACTGTCCCTTCCTTACCCCAGTGTAATGACTACTGTCCCTTCCTTACCCCAGTGTAATGAACTGTCCCTTCCTTACCCCAGTGTAATGACTACTGTCCCTTCATACCCCAGTGTAATGACTACTGTCCCTTCCTTACCCCAGTGTAATGACTACTGTCCCTTCCTTACCCCAGTGTAATGACTACTGTCCCTTCCTTACCCCAGTGTAATGACTACTGTCCCTTCCTTACCCCAGTGTAATGACTACTGTCCCTTCCTTACCCCAGTGTAATGACTACTGTCCCTTCCTTACCCCAGTGTAATGACTACTGTCCCTTCCTTACCCCAGTGTAATGACTTCTGTCCCTTCCTTACCCCAGTGTAATGACTACTGTCCCTTCCTTACCCCAGTGTAATGACTACTGTCCCTTCCTTACCCCAGTGTAATGACTACTGTCCCTTCCTTACCCCAGTGTAATGACTACTGTCCCTTCCTTACCCCAGTGTAATGACTACTGTCCCTTCCTTACCCCAGTGTGAATGACCCCAGTGTACTGTCCCTTCCTTACCCCAGTGTAATGACTACTGTCCCTTCCTTACCCCAGTGTAATGACTACTGTCCCTTCCTTACCCCAGTGTAATGACTACTGTCCCTTCCTTACCCCAGTGTAATGACTACTGTCCCTTCCTTACCCCAGTGTAATGACTACTGTCCCTTCCTTACCCCAGTGTAATGACTACTGTCCCCCTTACCCCAGTGTAACTGTCCCCAGTGTAATGACTACTGTCCCTTCCTTACCCCAGTGTAATGACTACTGTCCCTTCCTTACCCCAGTGTAATGACTACTGTCCCTTCCTTACCCCAGTGTAATGACTACTGTCCCTTCCTTACCCCAGTGTAATGACTACTGTCCCTTCCTTACCCCAGTGTAATGACTACTGTCCCTTCCTTACCCCAGTGTAATGACTACTGTCCCTTCCTTACCCCAGTGTAATGACTACTGTCCCTTCCTTACCCCAGTGTAATGACTACTGTCCCTTCCTTACCCCAGTGTAATGACTACTGTCCCTTCCTTACCCCAGTGTAATGACTACTGTCCCTTCCTTACCCCAGTGTAATGACTACTGTCCCTTCCTTACCCCAGTGTAATGACTACTGTCCTGTACCCCAGTGTAATGACTACTGTCCCTTCCTTACCCCAGTGTAATGACTACTGTCCCTTCCTTACCCCAGTGTAATGACTACTGTCCCTTCCTTACCCCAGTGTAATGACTACTGTCCCTTCCTTACCCCAGTGTAATGACTACTGTCCCTTCCTTACCCCAGTGTAATGACTACTGTCCCTTCCTTACCCCAGTGTAATGACTACTGTCCCTTCCTTACCCCAGTGTAATGACTACTGTCCCTTCCTTACCCCAGTGTAATGACTACTGTCCCTTCCTTACCCCAGTACCCCAGTGTAATGACTACTGTCCCTTCCTTACCCCAGTGTAATGACTACTGTCCCTTCCTTACCCCAGTGTAATGACTACTGTCCCTTCCTTACCCCAGTGTAATGACTACTGTCCCTTCCTTACCCCAGTGTAATGACTACTGTCCCTTCCTTACCCCAGTGTAATGACTACTGTCCCTTCCTTACCCCAGTGTAATGACTACTGTCCCTTCCTTACCCCAGTGTAATGACTACTGTCCCTTCCTTACCCCAGTGTAATGACTACTGTCCCTTCCTTACCCCAGTGTAATGACTACTGTCCCTTCCTTACCCCAGTGTAATGACTACTGTCCCTTCCTTACCCCAGTGTAATGACTACTGTCCCTTCCTTACCCCAGTGTAATGACTACTGTCCCTTACCCCAGTGTTACCCCAGTGTAATGACTACTGTCCCTTCCTTACCCCAGTGTAATGACTACTGTCCCTTCCTTACCCCAGTGTAATGACTACTGTCCCTTCCTTACCCCAGTGTAATGACTACTGTCCCTTCCTTACCCCAGTGTAATGACTACTGTCCCTTCCTTACCCCAGTGTAATGACTACTGTCCCTTCCTTACCCCAGTGTAATGACTACTGTCCCTTCCTTACCCCAGTGTAATGACTACTGTCCCTTCCTTACCCCAGTGTAATGACTACTGTCCCTTCCTTACCCCAGTGTAATGACTACTGTCCCTTCCTTACCCCAGTGTAATGACTACTGTCCCTTCCTTACCCCAGTGTAATGACTACTGTCCCTTCCTTACCCCAGTGTAATGACTACTGTCCCTTCCTTCCCTGTCCCTTCCTTACCCCAGTGTAATGACTACTGTCCCTTCCTTACCCCAGTGTAATGACTACTGTCCCTTCCTTACCCCAGTGTAATGACTACTGTCCCTTCCTTACCCCAGTGTAATGACTACTGTCCCTTCCTTACCCCAGTGTAATGACTACTGTCCCTTCCTTACCCCAGTGTAATGACTACTGTCCCTTCCTTACCCCAGTGTAATGACTACTGTCCCTTCCTTACCCCAGTGTAATGACTACTGTCCCTTCCTTACCCCAGTGTAATGACTACTGTCCCTTCCTTACCCCAGTGTAATGACTACTGTCCCTTCCTTACCCCAGTGTAATGACTACTGTCCCTTCCTTACCCCAGTGTAATGACTACTGTCCCTTCCTTACCCCAGTGTAATGACTACTGTCCCTTCCTTACCCCAGTGTAATGACTACTGTCCCTTCCTTACCCCAGTGTAATGACTACTGTCCCTTCCTTACCCCAGTGTAATGACTACTGTCCCTTCCTTACCCCAGTGTAATGACTACTGTCCCTTCCTTACCCCAGTGTAGTACCCCAGTGTAATGACTACTGTCCCTTCCTTACCCCAGTGTAATGACTACTGTCCCTTCCTTACCCCAGTGTAATGACTACTGTCCCTTCCTTACCCCAGTGTAATGACTACTGTCCCTTCCCCCAGTGTAATGACTACTGTCCCTTCCTTACCCCAGTGTAATGACTACTGTCCCTTCCTTACCCCAGTGTAATGACTACTGTCCCTTCCTTACCCCAGTGTAATGACTACAGTGTAATGACTACTGTCCCTTCCTTACCCCAGTGTAATGACTACTGTCCCTTCCTTACCCCAGTGTAATGACTACTGTCCCTTCCTTACCCCAGTGTAATGACTACTGTCCCTTCCTTACCCCAGTGTAATGACTACTGTCCCTTCCTTACCCCAGTGTAATGACTACTGTCCCTTCCTTACCCCAGTGTAATGACTACTGTCCCTTCCTTACCCCAGTGTAATGACTACTGTCCCTTCCTTACCCCAGTGTAATGACTACTGTCCCTTCCTTACCCCAGTGTAATGACTACTGTCCCTTCCTTACCCCAGTGTAATGACTACTGTCCCTTCCTTACCCCAGTGTAATGACTACTGTCCCTTCCTTACCCCAGTGTAATGACTACTGTCCCTTCCTTACCCCAGTGTAATGACTACTGTCCCTTCCTTACCCCAGTGTAATGACTACTGTCCCTTCTTACCCTTACTGTCCCTTCCTTACCCCAGTGTAATGACTACTGTCCCTTCCTTACCCCAGTGTAATGACTACTGTCCCTTCCTTACCCCAGTGTAATGACTACTGTCCCTTCCTTACCCCAGTGTAATGACTACTGTCCCTTCCTTACCCCTTTAGTGTAATGACTACTGTCCCTTCCTTACCCCAGTGTAATGACTACTGTCCCTTCCTTACCCCAGTGTAATGACTACTGTCCCTTCCTTACCCCAGTGTAATGACTACTGTCCCTTCCTTACCCCAGTGTAATGACTACTGTCCCTTCCTTACCCCAGTGTAATGACTACTGTCCCTTCCTTACCCCAGTGTAATGACTACTGTCCCTTCCTTACCCCAGTGTAATGACTACTGTCCCTTCCTTACCCCAGTGTAATGACTACTGTCCCTTCCTTACCCCAGTGTAATGACTACTGTCCCTTCCTTACCCCAGTGTAATGACTACTGTCCCTTCCTTACCCCAGTGTAATGACTACTGTACCCCAGTTCCTTACCCCAGTGTAATGACTACTGTCCCTTCCTTACCCCAGTGTAATGACTACTGTCCCTTCCTTACCCCAGTGTAATGACTACTGTCCCTTCCTTACCCCAGTGTAATGACTACTGTCCCTTCCTTACCCCAGTGTAATGACTACTGTCCCTTCCTTACCCCAGTGTAATGACTACTGTCCCTTCCTTACCCCAGTGTAATGACTACTGTCCCTTCCTTACCCCAGTGTAATGACTACTGTCCCTTCCTTACCCCAGTGTAATGACTACTGTCCCTTCCTTACCCCAGTGTAATGACTACTGTCCCTTCCTTACCCCAGTGTAATGACTACTGTCCCTTCCTTACCCCAGTGTAATGACTACTGTCCCTTCCTTACCCCAGTGTAATGACTACTGTCCCTTCCTTACCCCAGTGTAATGACTACTGTCCCTTCCTTACCCCAGTGTAATGACTACTGTCCCTTCCTTACCCCAGTGTAATGACTACTGTCCCTTCCTTACCCCAGTGTAATGACTACTGTCCCTTCCTTACCCCAGTGTAATGACTACTGTCCCTTCCTTACCCCAGTGTAATGACTACTGTCCCTTCCTTACCCCAGTGTAATGACTACTGTCCCTTCCTTACCCCAGTGTAATGACTACTGTCCCTTCCTTACCCCAGTGTAATGACTACTGTCCCTTCCTTACCCCAGTGTAATGACTACTGTCCCTTCCTTACCCCAGTGTAATGACTACTGTCCCTTCCTTACCCCAGTGTAATGACTACTGTCCCTTCCTTACCCCAGTGTAATGACTACTGTCCCTTCCTTACCCCAGTGTAATGACTACTGTCCCTTCCTAGACTATTGAACCCCAGTGTAATGACTACTGTCCCTTCCTTACCCCAGTGTAATGACTACTGTCCCTTCCTTACCCCAGTGTAATGACTACTGTCCCTTCCTTACCCCAGTGTAATGACTACTGTCCCTTCCTTACCCCAGTGTAATGACTTCCTTACCCCAGTACTGTCCCTTCCTTACCCCAGTGTAATGACTACTGTCCCTTCCTTACCCCAGTGTAATGACTACTGTCCCTTCCTTACCCCAGTGTAATGACTACTGTCCCTTCCTTACCCCAGTGTAATGACTACTGTCCCTTCCTTACCCCAGTGTAATGACTACTGTCCCTTCCTTACCCCAGTGTAATGACTACTGTCCCTTCCTTACCCCAGTGTAATGACTACTGTCCCTTCCTTACCCCAGTGTAATGACTACTGTCCCTTCCTTACCCCTTGTCCCTTACCCCAGTGTAATGACTACTGTCCCTTCCCAGTGTAATGACTACTGTCCCTTCCTTACCCCAGTGTAATGACTACTGTCCCTTCCTTACCCCAGTGTAATGACTACTGTCCCTTCCTTACCCCAGTGTAATGACTACTGTCCCTTCCTTACCCCAGTGTAATGACTACTGTCCCTTCCTTACCCCAGTGTAATGACTACTGTCCCTTCCTTACCCCAGTGTAATGACTACTGTCCCTTCCTTACCCCAGTGTAATGACTACTGTCCCTTCCTTACCCCAGTGTAATGACTACTGTCCCTTCCTTACCCCAGTGTAATGACTACTGTCCCTTCCTTACCCCAGTGTAATGACTACTGTCCCTTCCTTCCTTACCCCAGTGTAATGACTACTGTCCCTTCCTTACCCCAGTGTAATGACTACTGTCCCTTCCTTACCCCAGTGTAATGACTACTGTCCCTTCCTTACCCCAGTGTAATGACTACTGTTACCCCTTCCTTACCCCAGTGTAATGACTACTGTCCCTTCCTTACCCCAGTGTAATGACTACTGTCCCTTCCTTACCCCAGTGTAATGACTACTGTCCCTTCCTTACCCCAGTGTAATGACTACTGTCCCTTCCTTACCCCAGTGTAATGACTACTGTCCCTTCCTTACCCCAGTGTAATGACTACTGTCCCCTACCCCAGTGTAATGACTACTGTCCCTTCCCCCAGTGTAATGACTACTGTCCCTTCCTTACCCCAGTGTAATGACTACTGTCCCTTCCTTACCCCAGTGTAATGACTACTGTCCCTTCCTTACCCCAGTGTAATGACTACTGTCCCTTCCTTACCCCAGTGTAATGACTACTGTCCCTTCCTTACCCCAGTGTAATGACTACTGTCCCTTCCTTACCCCAGTGTAATGACTACTGTCCCTTCCTTACCCCAGTGTAATGACTACTGTCCCTTCCTTACCCCAGTGTAATGACTACTGTCCCTTCCTTACCCCAGTGTAATGACTACTGTCCCTTCCTTACCCCAGTGTAATGACTACTGTCCCTTCCTTACCCCAGTGTAATGACTACTGTCCCTTCCTTACCCCAGTGTAATGACTACTGTCCCTTCCTTACCCCAGTGTAATGACTACTGTCCCTTCCTTACCCCAGTGTAATGACTACTGTCCCTTCCTTACCCCAGTGTAATGACTACTGTCCCTTCCTTACCCCAGTGTAATGACTACTGTCCCTTCCTTACCCCCCAGTGTAATGACTACTGTCCCTTCCTTACCCCAGTGTAATGACTACTGTCCCTTACCCCAGTGTAATGACTACCCCAGTGTAATGACTACTGTCCCTTCCTTACCCCAGTGTAATGACTACTGTCCCTTCCTTACCCCAGTGTAATGACTACTGTCCCTTCCTTACCCCCCAGTGTAATGACTTCTGTCCCTTCCTTACCCCAGTGTAATGACTACTGTCCCTTCCTTACCCCAGTGTAATGACTACTGTCCCTTCCTTACCCCAGTGTAATGACTACTGTCCCTTCCTTACCCCAGTGTAATGACTACTGTCCCTTCCTTACCCCAGTGTAATGACTACTGTCCCTTCCTTACCCCAGTGTAATGACTACTGTCCCTTCCTTACCCCAGTGTAATGACTACTGTCCCTTTACCCCAGTGTAAGACTACTGTCCCTCATACCCCTGACTACCCCAGTGAACTGACAACTGTCCCTTCCTTACCCCAGTGTAATGACTTCTGTCCCTTCCTTACCCCAGTGTAATGACTTCTGTCCCTTCCTTACCCCAGTGTAATGACTACTGTCCCTTCCTACCCCAGTGTAATGACTACTGTCCCCAGTGTAATGACTACTGTCCCTTCCTTACCCCAGTGTAATGACTACTGTCCCTTCCTTACCCCAGTGTAATGACTACTGTCCCTTCCTTACCCCAGTGTAATGACTACTGTCCCTTCCTTACCCCAGTGTAATGACTACTGTCCCTTCCTTACCCCAGTGTAATGACTACTGTCCCTTCCTTACCCCAGTGTAATGACTACTGTCCCTTCCTTACCCCAGTGTAATGACTACTGTCCCTTCCTTACCCCAGTGTAATGACTACTGTCCCTTCCTTACCCCAGTGTAATGACTACTGTCCCTTCCTTACCCCAGTGTAATGACTTCTGTCCCTTCCTTACCCCAGTGTAATGACTACTGTCCCTTCCTTACCCCAGTGTAATGACTACTGTCCCTTCCTTACCCCAGTGTAATGACTACTGTCCCTTCCAGTGTAATTACCCCAGTGTAATGACTACTGTCCCTTCCTTACCCCAGTGTAATGACTACTGTCCCTTCCTTACCCCAGTGTAATGACTACTGTCCCTTCCTTACCCCAGTGTAATGACTACTGTCCCTTCCCAGTGTACCCCAGTGTAATGACTACTGTCCCTTCCTTACCCCAGTGTAATGACTACTGTCCCTTCCTTACCCCAGTGTAATGACTACTGTCCCTTCCTTACCCCAGTGTAATGACTACTGTCCCTTCCTTACCCCAGTGTAATGACTACTGTCCCTTCCTTACCCCAGTGTAATGACTACTGTCCCTTCCTTACCCCAGTGTAATGACTACTGTCCCTTCCTTACCCCAGTGTAATGACTACTGTCCCTTCCTTACCCCAGTGTAATGACTACTGTCCCTTCCTTACCCCAGTGTAAGTGACTACTGTCCCTTCCTTACCCCAGTGTAATGACTACTGTCCCTTCCTTACCCCAGTGTAATGACTACTGTCCCTTCCTTACCCCAGTGTAATGACTACTGTCCCTTCCTTACCCCAGTGTAATGACTACTGTCCCTTCCTTACCCCAGTGTAATGACTACTGTCCCTTCCTTACCCCAGTGTAATGACTACTGTCCCTTCCTTACCCCAGTGTAATGACTACTGTCCCTTCCTTACCCCAGTGTAATGACTACTGTCCCTTCCTTACCCCAGTGTAATGACTACTGTCCCTTCCTTACCCCAGTGTAATGACTACTGTACCCCAGTGTAATGACTACTGTCCCTTCCTACCCCAGTGAAATGACTACTGTCCCTTCCTTACCCCAGTGTAATGACTACTGTCCCTTCCTTACCCCAGTGTAATGACTACTGTCCCTTCCTTACCCCAGTGTAATGACTACTGTCCCTTCCTTACCCCAGTGTAATGACTACTGTCCCTTCCTTACCCCAGTGTAATGACTACTGTCCCTTCCTTACCCCAGTGTAATGACTACTGTCCCTTCCTTACCCCAGTGTAATGACTACTGTCCCTTCCTTACCCCAGTGTAATGACTACTGTCCCTTCCTTACCCCAGTGTAATGACTACTGTCCCTTCCTTACCCCAGTGTAATGACTACTGTCCCTTCCTTACCCCAGTGTAATGACTACTGTCCCTTCCTTACCCCAGTGTAATGACTACTGTCCCTTCCTTACCCCAGTGTAATGACTACTGTCCCTTCCTTACCCCAGTGTAATGACTACTGTCCCTTCCTACCCCAGTGTAATGACTACTGTCCCTTCCTTACCCCAGTGAACTGACAACTGTCCCTTCCTTACCCCAGTGTAATGACTTCTGTCCCTTCCTTACCCCAGTGTAATGACTACTGTCCCTTCCTTACCCCAGTGTAATGACTTCTGTCCCTTCCTTACCCCAGTGTAATGACTACTGTCCCTTCCCTTCCTTACCCCAGTGTAATGACTACTGTCCCTTCCTTACCCCAGTGTAATGACTACTGTCCCTTCCTTACCCCAGTGTAATGACTTACCCCAGTCCCTTCCTTACCCCAGTGTAATGACTACTGTCCCTTCCTTACCCCAGTGTAATGACTACTGTCCCTTCCTTACCCCAGTGTAACCCCAGTGTAAGTGTAATGACTACTGTCCCTTCCTTACCCCAGTGTAATGACTACTGTCCCTTCCTTACCCCAGTGTAATGACTACTGTCCCTTCCTTACCCCAGTGTAATGACTACTGTCCCTTCCTTACCCCAGTGTAATGACTACTGTCCCTTCCTTACCCCAGTGTAATGACTTCTGTCCCTTCCTTACCCCAGTGTAATGACTACTGTCCCTTCCTTACCCCAGTGTGTAAGTGTAATGACTACTGTCCCTTCCTTACCCCAGTGTAATGACTACTGTCCCTTCCTTACCCCAGTGTAATGACTGTCCCTTCCTTACCCCAGTGTCCCTTCCTTACCCCAGTGTAATGACTACTGTCCCTTCCCCCCAGTGTAATGACTACTGTCCCTTCCTTACCCCAGTGTAATGACTACTGTCCCTTCTAGACTATGGTGAACTGACAACTGTCCCTTCCTTACCCCAGTGTAATGACTTCTGTCCCTTCCTTACCCCAGTGTAATGACTTCTGTCCCTTCCTTACCCCAGTGTAATGACTTCTGTCCCTTCCTTACCCCAGTGTAATGACTACTGTCCCTTCCTTACCCCAGTGTAATGACTACTGTCCCTTCCTTACCCCAGTGTAATGACTACTGTCCCTTCCTTACCCCAGTGTAATGACTACTGTCCCTTCCTTACCCCAGTGTAATGACTACTGTCCCTTCCTTACCCCAGTGTAATGACTACTGTCCCTTCCTTACCCCAGTGTAATGACTACTGTACCTTCTACAGTGTACAGAATAGTCAGGATATAGGACAGGAGAAGTATTCCAGATATAACAAACTGACCATAGCCCCCCGACACATAAACTACTGCAGCATAAATACTGGAGGCTGAGACAGGAGGGGGCAGGAGACACTGTGGCCCCATCCGAGGACACCCCCGGACAGGGCCAAACAGGAAGGATATAACCCCACCCACTTTGCCAAAGAACAGCCCCCACACCACTAGAGGGATATCTTCAACCACCAACTTACCATCCTGAGACAAGGCCGAGTATAGCCCACAAAGATCTCCGCCACGGCACAACCCAAGGGGGGGCGCCAACCCAGACAGGAAGATCACATCAGTGACTCAACCCACTCAAGTGACGCACCCCTCCTAGGGACGGCATGAAAGAGCACCAGTAAGCCAGTGTCTCAGCCCCTGTAATAGGGTTAGAGGCAGAAAATCACAGTGGAAAGAGGGGAACCGGCCAGGCAGAGACAGCAAGGGCAGTTCGTTGCTCCAGAGCCTTTCCGTTCACCTTCCCACTCCTGGGCCAGACTACACTCAATCATATAACAGAGATGAGTCTTCAGTAAAGACTTAAAGGTTGAGACTGAGTTTGTGTCTCTTACATGGGTAGGCAGACCATTCCATAAAAATGGAGCTCTATAGGAGAAAGCCCTGCCTCCAGCTGTTTGCTTAGAAATTCTAGGGACAATTAGGAGGCCTGCGTCTTGTGACCGTAGCGTACGTGTAGGTATGTACGGCAGGACCAAATCAGAGAGATAGGTAGGAGCAAGCCCATGTAATGCTTTGTAGGTTAGCAGTAAAACCTTGAAATCAGCCCTTGCCTTGACAGGAAGCAAGTGTAGGGAGGCTAGCACTAGAGTAATATGATCAAATTTTGGGGTTCTAGTCAGGATTCTAGCAGCCATATTTAGCACTAACTGAAGTTTATTTAGTGCTTTATCCAGGAAGCCGGAAAGTAGAGCATTGCAGTAGTCTAACCTAGAAGTGACAAAAGCATGGATTAATTTTTCTGCATCATTTTTGGACCGAAAGTTTCTGATTTTTGCAATGTTACGTAGATGGAAAAAAAGCTGTCCTTGAAATGGTCTTGATATGTTCTTCAAAAGAGAGATCAGGGTCCAGAGTAACGTCGAGGTCCTTCACAGTTTTATTTGAGATGACTGTACAACCATTAAGATTAATTAATTCAACAGAAGATTTCTTTGTTTCTTGGGACCTAGAACAAGCATCTCTGTTTTGTCCTAGTTTAAAAGTAGAAAGTTTGCAGCCATTCACTTCCTTATGTCTGAAACACATGCTTCTAGCGAGGGCAAGTTTGGGGCTTCACCATGTTTCATTGAAATGTACAGCTGTTTGTCATCCGCATAGCAGTGAAAGTTAACATTATGTTTTCGAATGACATCCCCAAGAGGTAAAATATATAGTGAAAACAATAGTGGTCCTAAAACAGAACCTTGAGGAACACCGAAATTTACAGTTGATTTGTCAGAGGACAAACCATTCACAGAGACAAACTGATATCTTTCCGACAGATAAGATCAAAACCAGGCCAGAACTTGTCCATGTAGACCAATTTGGGTTTCCAATCTCTCCAAAAGAATGTGGTGATCGATGGTATCAAAAGCAGCACTAAGGTCTAGGAGCACGAGGACAGATGCAGAGCCTCGGTCTGATGCCATTAAAAGGTCATTTACGACCTTCACCAGTGCAGTCTCAGTGCTATGATGGGGTCTAAAACCAGACTGAAGCATTTCGTATACATTGTTTGTCTTCAGGAAGGCAGTGAGTTGCTGCGCAATAGCCTTTTCTAAAAATTGAGAGGAATGGAAGATTCGATATAGGCCGATAGTTTTTTATATTTTCTAGGTAATGGTGTGGCTTTTTCAAGAGAGGCTTTATTACTGCCACTTTTAGTGAGTTTGGTACACATCCGGTGGATAGAGAGCCGTTTATTATGTTCAACATAGGAGGGCCAAGCACAGGAAGCAGCTCTTTCAGTAGTATAGTTGGAATAGGGTCCAGTATGCAGCTTGAAGGTTTAGAGGCCATGATTATTTTCATCATTGTGTCAAGAGATATAGTACTAAAACACTTGAGCGTCTCTCTTGGTCCTAGGTCCTGGCAGAGTTGTGCAGACTCAGGACAACTTAGCTTGAAGGAATACGCAGATTTAAAGAGGAGTCCGTAATTTGCTTTCTAATAATCATAATCTTTTCCTCAAAGAAGATCATGAATTTATTACTGCTGAAGTGAAAGCCATCCTCTCTTGGGGAATGCTGCTTTTTAGTTAGCTTTGCGACAGTATCAAAAAGGAATTTCGGATTGTTCTAATTTTCCTCAATTAAGTTGGAAAAATAGGATGATCGAGCAGCAGTAAGGGCTCTTCGGTACTGCACGGTACTGTCTTTCCAAGCTAGTCAGAAGACTTCCAGTTTGGTGTGGCGCCATTTTCGTTCCAATTTGGAAGCTGGAAGCTTGCTTCAGAGCTTGGGTATTTTCCGTGTACCAGGGAGCTAGTTTCTTATCAGAGATGTTTTTAGGGGTGCAACTGCATCTAGGGTACTGCGCCAGGTTAAATTGAGTTCCTCAGTTAGGTGATTAACTGATTTTTGTCCTCTGGCGTCCTTGAGTAGACCAGAGTAGACAGATGGAATCTGGAAGGACATCAAGGAATCTTTGTGTTATCTGTGAATTTATAGCACGACTTTTGATGTTCCTTGGTTGGTGTTTGAGAAGATTATTTGTTGCAATTGAAAATGTAATAAAATGCTGGTTCGATAGTCCAGGATTATGAGGAAAAACATTAAGATCCACAACATTTATTCCATGGGACAAAACTAGGTCCAGAGTATGACTGTGACAGTGAGTGGGTCCAGAGACATGTTGGACAAAACCCACTGAGTCGATGATGACTCCGAAAGCCTTTTGGAGTGGGTCTGCGGACTTTTCCATGTGAATATTAAAGTCACCAAAGATTAGAATATTATCTGCTATGACTACAAGGTTCGATAGGAATTCAGGGACCTCAATGAGGAACACTGTATATGGCCCAGGAGGCCTGTAAACAGTAGCTATAAAAAAAATCCCATTTTGTTTCATTTCTACCTGTAATTTAAATTGATATTTATTTGGATTTCATGTAATGGACATACTCAAAATATACCAAATTGGTGCAGTGAAATAAAAAAATCACTTGTTTAAAAAAAGAAAGAAAGTAATAGATAAAGAAAAGTGGTGCGTGCATATGTTTTCACCCCCTTTACTATGAAGCCTCTAAATAAGATCTGGTGCAACCACGTACCTTCAGAAGTCACATGTGCAATCTATGTGATCGGTCACATGATCTCAGTATATATACACACCTGTTCTGAAAGGCCCCAGAGTCTGCAACACCACTAAGCAAGAAGCACCACCAAGCAAGGGGCACCATGAAGACCAAGGAGCTCTCCAAACAGGTCAGGGACAAAGTTGTGGAGAAGTACAGAGATCAGGGTTGGGTTATAAAAAAATATTTGAAACTTTGAACATCCCTCGGAGCACCATTAAATCCATTATAAAAAACATTGAAAGAATATGGCACCACAACAAACCTGCCAAGAGAGGGCCACCCACCAAAACTCATAGACCAGGAAAAGAGGGCATTAATCTGAGAGGCAACAAATAGACCAAAAATAACCCTGATGTAGCTGCAAAGCTCCACAGCAGAGATCGGAGTATCTGTCCATAGGACCACTTGAAGCCATACACTCCACAGTGCTGGGCTTTACGGAAGAGTGGCCAGAAAAAAAGCATTTGCTTATTAAAGAAAAAATAAGCAAACACATTTGGTGTTCGCCAGAAGGGATATGGGAGACTCCCCAAACATATGGAGAAGGTACTCTGGTTAGATGAGACTAAAATAGAGCTTTTTGACCATCAAGGAAAACACTATATATGGCGCAAACCCAAGACCTCTCATCATCCCCACAGTGAAGCATGGTGGTGGCAGCATCATGCTGTGGGGATGTTTTCCATCGGGAGGGACTGGGAAACTGGTCAGAATTTAAGGAATGATGGATTGAGCTAAATACAGGGAAATTCTTGAGGGAAGCCTGTTTTAGTGTTCCAGAGATTTGAGACTGGGACGTAGGTTCACCTTCCAGCAGGACAATGACCATAAGCATACTGCTAATGCAACACTCGAGTGGTTTAAGGGAAAATAATTCAAATGTATTGGAATGGCCTAGTCAAAGCCCAGACCTCAATCCAATTGAGAATCTGTGATATGACATAAAGATTGCTGTACACCAGCGGTTCTCACACAACTTGAAAAATGCCAAGGGGGTGAATACTTTCGCAAACCACTGTATCATACTCTAATTCCACTGATTTCAAAACTCAGTCCATCCGAAAATGGAGAACAACACTCGCAATTGTACTATGTGATAAATATAAAAGCCGCGTTAGACAGGATTTCTGTGTCTTAAAAACAAAATCTGATAGTGAATTGGTGTTTCTAAAGAATCACTGTTTGATCTTGATGAAATATTTACCATTTTTGCTGTTTTGTTTCATTTAGAGGTATTGTGTATCGTGTTTGTCTGTAGAGGTATCGTGTTCGTCTGTAGAGGTATCGTGTTCGTCTGTAGAGGTATCGTGTTCGTCTGTAGAGGTATCATGTTTGTCTGTAGAGGTATCGTGTTTGTCTGTAGAGGTATCGTGTTCGTCTGTAGAGGTATCATGTTTGTCTGTAGAGGTATCGTGTTTGTCTGTAGAGGTATCGTGTTTGTCTGTAGAGGTATCGTGTTTGTCTGTAGAGGTATCGTGTTTGTCTGTAGAGGTATCGTGTTTGTCTGTAGAGGTATCGTGTTTGTCTGTAGAGGTATCGTGTTTGTCTGTAGAGGTATCGTGTTTGTCTGTAGAGGTATCGTGTTTGTCTGTAGAGGTATTGTGTTTTTATGTAGAGCTATTGTGTTCTGTTGAGGTGTTGAAGAGCCTCTTGCTCAAAATGCTGATCAAACATACTGACCCCGTGAAGAGCATCTACTGACACTGAGGTTGTAGCACAAACCTTATCTTACTATGTATCAAGGCTATGGAGACACCAGGTAGTAGATGGATCAAGGCTATGGAGACACCAGGTAGTAGATGGGTCAAGGCTATGGAGACACCAGGTAGTAGATGGATCAAGGCTATGGAGACACCAGGTAGTAGATGGGTCAAGGCTATGGAGACACCAGGTAGTAGATGGATGGATCAAGGCTATGGAGACACCAGGTAGTAGATGGATGGATCAAGGCTATGGAGACACCAGATAGTAGATGGATCAAGGCTATGGAGACACCAGGTAGTAGATGGATCAAGGCTATGGAGACACCAGGTAGTAGATGGATCAAGGCTATGGAGACACCAGGTAGTAGATGGATCAAGGCTATGGAGACATCAGGTAGTAGATGGGTCAAGGCTATGGAGACATCAGGTAGTAGATGGATCAAGGCTATGGACACACCAGATAGTAGATGGATGGATCAAGGCTATGGAGACACCAGGTAGTAGATGGATGGATCAAATCAAATCAAAATCAAATTTTATTTGTCACATACACATGGTTAGCAGATGTTAATGCAAGTGTAGCGAAATGCTTGTGCTTCTAGTTCCGACAATGCAGTGATAACCAACAAGTAATCTAACTAACAATTCCAAAATTACTGTCTTATACACAGTGTAAGGGGATAAGGAATATGTACATAAGGATATATGAATGAGTGATGGTACAGAGCAGCATACAGTAGATGGTATCGAGTACAGTATATACATATGAGATGAGTATGTAGACAAAGTAAACAAAGTGGCATAGTTAAAGTGGCTAGTGACATAAGGATGCAGTCGATGATCTAGAGTACAGTATATACGTATGCATATGAGATGAATAATGTAGGGTAAGTAACATTATATAAGGTAGCATTGTTTAAAGTGGCTAGTGATATATTTACATAATTTCCCATCAATTCCCATTATTAAAGTGGCTGGAGTTGGGTCAGTGTCAATGACAGTGTGTTGGCAGCAGCCACTCAATGTTAGTGGTGGCTGTTTAACAGTCTGATGGCCTTGAGATAGAAGCTGTTTTTCAGTCTCTCGGTCCCAGCTTTGATGCACCTGTACTGACCTCGCCTTCTGGATGATAGCGGGGTGAACAGGCAGTGGTTCGGGTGGTTGATGTCCTTGATGATCTTTATGGCCTTCCTGTAACATCGGGTGGTGTAGGTGTCCTGGAGGGCAGGTAGTTTGCCCCGGTGATGCGTTGTGCAGACCTCACTACCCTCTGGAGAGCCTTACGGTTGAGGGCGGAGCAGTTGCCGTACCAGGCGGTGATACAGCCCGCCAGGATGCTCTCGATTGTGCATCTGTAGAAGTTTGTGAGTGCTTTTGGTGACAAGCCGAATTTCTTCAGCCTCCTGAGGTTGAAGAGGCGCTGCTGCGCCTTCTTCACGACGCTGTCAGTGTGAGTGGACCAATTCAGTTTGTCTGTGATGTGTATGCCGAGGAACTTAAAACTTGCTACCCTCTCCACTACTGTTCCATCGATGTGGATAGGGGGGTGTTCCCTCTGCTGTTTCCTGAAGTCCACAATCATCTCCTTAGTTTTGTTGACGTTGAGTGTGAGGTTATTTTCCTGACACCACACTCCAAGGGCCCTCACCTCCTGCCTGTAGGCCGTCTCGTCGTTGTTGGTAATCAAGCCTACCACTGTTGTGTCGTCCGCAAACTTGATGATTGAGTTGGAGGCGTGCGTGGCCACGCAGTCGTGGGTGAACAGGGAGTACAGGAGAGGGCTCAGAACGCACCCTTGTGGGGCCCCGTGTTGAGGATCAGCGGGGAGGAGATGTTGTTGCCTACCCTCACCACCTGGGGCGGCCCGTCAGGAAGTCCAGTACCCAGTTGCACAGGGCGGGGTCGAGACCCAGGGTCTCGAGCTTGATGACGAGCTTGGAGGGTACTATGGTGTTGAATGCCGAGCTGTAGTCGATGAACAGCATTCTCACATAGGTATTCCTCTTGTCCAGGTGGGTTAGGGCAGTGTGCAGTGTGGTTGAGATTGCATCGTCTGTGGACCTATTTGGGCGGTAAGCAAATTGGAGTGGGTCTAGGGTGTCAGGTAGGGTGGAGGTGATATGGTCCTTGACTAGTCTCTCAAAGCACTTCATGATGACGGAAGTGAGTGCTACGGGGCGGTAGTCGTTTAGCTCAGTTACCTTAGCTTTCTTGGGAACAGGAACAATGGTGGCCCTCTTGAAGCATGTGGGAACAGCAGACTGGTATAGGGATTGATTGAATATGTAAACACACCGGCCAGCTGGTCTGCGCATGCTCTGAAGGCGCGGTTGGGGATGCCGTCTGGTCCTGCAGCCTTGCGAGGGTTAACACGTTTAAATGTCTTACTCACCTCGGCTGCAGTGAAGGAGAGACCGCACGTTTTCGTTGCAGGCCGTGTCAGTGGCACTGTATTGTCCTCAAAGCGGGCAAAAAAGTTATTTAGTCTGCCTGGGAGCAAGACATCCTGGTCCGTGACTGGGCTGGGTTTCTTCTTGTAGTCCGTGATTGACTGTAGACCCTGCCACATGCCTCTTGTGTCTGAGCCATTGAATTGAGATTCCACTTTGTCTCTGTACTGACGCTTAGCTTGTTTAATAGCCTTGCGGAGGGAATAGCTGCATTGTTTATATTCGGACATGTTACCAGACACCTTGCCCTGATTAAAAGCAGTGGTTTGCGCTTTCAGTTTCACGCGAATGCTACCATCAATCCACGGTTTCTGGTTTGGGAATGTTTTTATCGTTGCTATGGGAACGACATATTCGACGCACGTTCTAATGAACTCGCACACCGAATCAGCGTATTCGTCAATATTTCCATCTGACGCAATACGAAACATGTCCCAGTCCACGTGATGGAAGCAGTCTTGGAGTGTGGAGTCAGCTTGGTCTGACCAGCGTTGGACAGACCTCAGCGTGGGAGCCTCTTGTTTTAGTTTCTGCCTGTAGGCAGGGATCAGCAAAATGGAGTCGTGGTCAGCTTTTCCGAAAGGGGGGCGGGGCAGGGCCTTATATGCGTCGCGGAAGTTAGAGTAACAATGATCCAAGGTTTTACCACCCCTGGTTGCGCAATCGATATGCTGATAAAATTTAGGGAGTCTTGTTTTCAGATTAGCTTTGTTAAAATCCCCAGCTACAATGAATGCAGCCTCCGGATAAATGGTTTCCAGTTTGCAAAGAGTTAAATAAAGTTCGTTCAGAGCCATCGATGTGTCTGCTTGGGGGATATATACGCCTGTGATTATAATCGAAGAGAATTCTCTTGGAAGATAATGCGGTCTACATTTGATTGTGAGGAATTCTAAATCAGGTGAACAGAAGGATTTGAGTTCCTGTATGTTTCCTTCATCACACCATGTCTCGTTAGTCATGAGGCATACGCCCCGCCACTCTTCTTACCAGAAAGATGTTTGTTTCTGTCGGCGCGATGCGTGGAGAAACCCGTTGGCTGCACCGCATCGGATAGCGTCTTCCCAGTAAGCCATGTTTCCGTGAAGCAGAGAACGTTGCAGTCTCTGATGTCCCTCTGGAATGCTACCCTTGCTCGGATTTCGTCAACCTTGTTGTCAAGAGACTGGACATTGGCAAGAAGAATGCTGGGGAGTGGTGCGCGATGTGCCCTTTTTTCGGAGTCTGACCAGAACACCGCCTCGTTTCCCTCTTTTTGGAGTCGTTTCCTTGGGTCGCTCCATGCGATCCATTCCGTTGTCCTGTTTGTAAGGCAGAACACAGGATCCGCGTCGCGGAAAACATATTCTTGGTCGTACTGATGGTGAGTTGACGCTGATCTTATATTCAGTAGTTCTTCTCGACTGTATGTAATGAAACCTAAGATGACCTGGGGTACTAATGTAAGAAATGGAGACACCAGGTAGTAGATGGATGGATCAAGGCTTTGGAGACACCAGGTAGTAGATGGATGGATCAAGGCTATGGAGACACCAGGTAGTAGATGGATGGATCAAGGCTATGGAGACACCAGGTAGTAGATTGATCAAGGCTATGGAGACACCAGGTAGTAGATGGATCAAGGCTATGGAGACACCAGGTAGTAGATTGATCAAGGCTATGGAAACACATGGGCCGAATCTAGCAGGTGTAGACCTTCTCTTGAAATGCTTACTGACAAGCCCTTAACCAACAATGCAGTTAAGAAAAATAAGTGTTAGTATAGTATTGGCTGAATAAAATAAAGTAACATATATACATAGAGCAACAACGAGGCTATATACAGGAGGTACCGATAGAGTCAAGAGATTGTCACGCCTACTCCCGCTCTCTCCCCCAGCACTCGAGGGTGCCCTTCATTACGCACACCTGCCTTCTCCCGTTTCAGCGATTATTGGACTCACCTGGACTCAATCACCTCTGTCATTACCTCCCCTATAACTGTCTGTTCCCCCACTCTGTTCACCACTTCAGTATTGATTCTCATAAATCATTTCAATACCCTTGTGCTGGCGCTGTCCCTGGCTTGTTTCTCTGTCCCTGGCTTGTTTCTCTGTCCCTGGCTTGTTTCTCTGTCCCTGGCTTGTTTCTCTGTCCCTGGCTTGTTTCTCTGTCCCTGGCTTGTTTCTCTGTCCCTGGCTTGTTTCTCTGTCCCTGGCTTGTTTCTCTGTCCCTGGCTTGTTTCTCTGTCCCTGGCTTGTTTCTCTGTCCCTGGCTTGTTTCTCTGTCCCTGGCTTGTCCCTGGCTTGTTTCTCTGTCCCTGGCTTGTTTCTCTGTCCCTGGCTTGTTTCTCTGTCCCTGGCTTGTTTCTCTGTCCCTGGCTTGTTTCTGGTTTGACTCCCCGTTCCTGATACTCTACTCGAGCGTCAGTCCTGACATACATAATAGATAGTAAACAGTGAGTAGCAGCAGTGTTAAAAAGAGGGGTGGGGTAGCACAGGAGAGGTGATGACTTCAACCACACTAGGGTTGTTACATCAACAGGAGAGGTGATGACTTCAACCACACTAGGGTTGTTAAATCAACAGGAGAGGTGATGACTTCAACCACACTAGGGTTGTTAAAAATCAACAGGAGAGGTGATGACGTCAACCACACTAGGGTTGTTACATCAACAGGAGAGGTGATGACTTCCACCACACTAGGGTTGTTAAATCAACAGGTTTTCTAGAGAACCCAGTTGGAGGATTCCTGTCATCTGATTGGATTAAAAGGTAACACAGTAATCCTCCAATGGGGATATCTGGAATCTGATTGGATTAAAAGGTAACACAGTAATCCTCCAATGGGGATATCTGGAATCTGATTGGATTAAAAGGTAACACAGTAATCTTCCAATAGGGAAATCTGGAATCTGATTGGATTAAAAGGTAACACAGTAATCCTCCAATGGGGATTTCTGGAATCTGATTGGATTAAAAGGTAACACAGTAATCCTCCAATGGGGTTTCTGGAAAAGCTGGGCATTTGGGTAAAGTTACCAGAAATTTGCAACCCTCAATCACACTCAGAATTATAATTTTACTGTGTCCAGATGACCAAGAGTCCACCTGACCAACAGTATGGTCTGAAAGAAAGTATTCATGTAGAACTAATCATAACAACAGTATGTCAGTAGTCATTTTATGTACATTATACATCTTCATTATCAGAACACACAATCATCTCTTTATTTCCATGTTCACAGCGGTGGACGTTAGGGGAGTTGACAGAACACTAGTTAGTGTTAGAGGTAGGGCTATTGTTAGAGGTAGGGTTATTGTTAGTGTTCGAGGTAGGGCTATTGTTAGAGGTAGGGTTATTGTTAGTGTTCGAGGTAGGGCTATTGTTAGAGGTAGGGTTATTGTTAGAGGTAGGGTTATTGTTAGAGGTAGGGTTATTGTTAGAGGTAGGGTTATTGTTAGAGGTAGGGTTATTGTTAGAGGTAGGGTTATTGGTAGAGGTAGGGTTAGTGTTAGAGGTAGGGTTATTATTAGAGGTAGGGTTATTCAGATGGAAATATTGACGAATACGCTGATTCGGTGTGCGAGTTCATTAGAACGTGCGTCGAAGATGTCGTTCCCATAGCAACGATAAAAACATTCCCAAACCAGAAACCGTGGATTGATGGCAGCATTCGCGTGAAACTGAAAGCGCGAACCACTGCTTTTAATCAGGGCAAGGTGTCTGGTAATATGTCCGAATATAAACAATGCAGCTATTCCCTCCGCAAGGCTATTAAACAAGCTAAGCGTCAGTACAGAGACAAAGTGGAATCTCAATTCAATGGCTCAGACACAAGAGGCATGTGGCAGGGTCTACAGTCAATCACGGACTACAAGAAGAAACCCAGCCCAGTCACGGACCAGGATGTCTTGCTCCCAGGCAGACTAAATCACTTTTTGCCCGCTTTGAGGACAATACAGTGCCACTGACACGGCCTGCAACGAAAACATGCGGTCTCTCCTTCACTGCAGCCGAGGTGAGTAAGACATTTAAACGTGTTAACCCTCGCAAGGCTGCAGGCCCAGACGGCATCCCCAGCCGCGCCCTCAGAGCATGCGCAGACCAGCTGGCCGGTGTGTTTACGGACATATTCAATCAATCCCTATACCAGTCTGCTGTTCCACATGCTTCAAGAGGGCCACCATTGTTCCTGTTCCCAAGAAAGCTAAGGTAACTGAGCTAAACGACTACCGCCCGTAGCACTCACTTCCGTCATCATGAAGTGCTTTGAGAGACTAGTCAAGGACCATATCACCTCCACCCTACCTGACACCTAGACCCACTCCAATTTGCTTACCGCCCAAATAGGTCCACAGACGATGCAATCTCAACCACACTGCACACTGCCCTAACCCACCTGGACAAGAGGAATACCTATGTGAGAATGCTGTTCATCGACTACAGCTCGGCATTCAATACCATAGTACCCTCCAAGCTCGTCATCAAGCTCGAGACCCTGGGTCTCGACCCCGCCCTGTGCAACTGGGTACTGGACTTCCTGACGGGCCGCCCACAGGTGGTGAGGGTAGGCAACAACATCTCCTCCCCGCTGATCCTCAACACGGGGCCCCACAAGGGTGCGTTCTGAGCCCTCTCCTGTACTCCCTGTTCACCCACGACTGCGTGGCCATGCACGCCTCCAACTCAATCATCAAGTTTGCGGACGACACAACAGTGGTAGGCTTGATTACCAACAACGACGAGACGGCCTACAGGGAGGAGGTGAGGGCCCTCGGAGTGTGGTGTCAGGAAAATAACCTCACACTCAACGTCAACAAAACTAAGGAGATGATTGTGGACTTCAGGAAACAGCAGAGGAACACCCCCTATCCACATCGATGGATCAGTAGTGGAGAGGGTAGCAAGTTTTAAGTTCCTCGGGATACACATCACAGATAAACTGAATTGGTCCACTCACACTGACAGCGTCGTGAAGAAGGCGCAGCAGCGCCTCTTCAACCTCAGGAGGCTGAAGAAATTCGGCTTGTCACCAAAAGCACTCACAAACTTCTACAGATGCACAATCGAGAGCATCCTGGCGGGCTGTATCACCACCTGGTACGGCAACTGCTCCGCCCTCAACCGTAAGGCTCTCCAGAGGGTAGTGAGGTCTGCACAACGCATCACCGGGGGCAAACTACCTGCCCTCCAGGACACCTACACCACCCGATGTTACAGGAAGGCCATAAAGATCATCAAGGACATCAACCACCCGAACCACTGCCTGTTCACCCCGCTATCATCCAGAAGGCGAGGTCAGTACAGGTGCATCAAAGCTGGGACCGAGAGACTGAAAAACAGCTTCTATCTCAAGGCCATCAGACTGTTAAACAGCAATCACTAACATTGAGTGGCTGCTGCCAACACACTGTCATTGACACTGACCCAACTCCAGCCACTTTAATAATGGGAATTGATGGGAAATGATGTAAATATATCACTAGCCACTTTAAACAATGCTACCTTATATAATGTTACTTACCCTATACTATTCATCTCATATGCATATGTATATACTGTACTCTAGATCATCGACTGCATTCTTATGTCACTAGCCACTTTAACTATGCCACTTTGTTTACTTTGTCTACATACTCATCTCATATGTATATACTGTACTCGATACCATCTACTGTATGCTGCTCTGTACCATCACTCATTCATATATCCTTATGTACATATTCCTTATCCCCTTACACTGTGTATAAGGCAGTAGTTTTGGAATTGTTAGTTAGATTACTTGTTGGTTATCACTGCATTGTCGGAACTAGAAGCACAAGCATTTCGCTACACTCGCATTAACATCTGCTAACCATGTGTATGTGACAAATAAAATTTGATTTGATTTAATTTGATGTATTGTTAGAGGTAGGGTTAGTGTTAGAGGTAGGGTTATTATTAGAGGTAGGGTTAGGGTTAGTGTTAGAGGTAGGGTTAGAGTTAGAGGTAGGGTTATTGTTAGAGGTAGGGTTATTGTTAGAGGTAGGGTTAGTGTTAGAGGTAGGGTTATTGTTAGAGGTAGGGTTATTGTTAGAGGTAGGGTTAGTGTTAGAGGTAGGGTTATTGTTAGAGGTAGGGTTAGAGTTAGAGGTAGGGTTATTGTTAGAGGTAGGGTTAGAGTTAGAGGTAGGGTTATTGTTAGAGGTAGGGTTAGTGTTAGAGGTAGGGTTATTGTTAGAGGTAGGGTTAGAGTTAGAGGTAGGGTTATTGTTAGAGGTAGGGTTAGAGTTAGAGGTAGGGTTATTGTTAGAGGTAGGGTTAGAGTTAGAGGTAGGGTTATTGTTAGAGGTAGGGTTAGAGTTAGAGGTAGGGTTATTGTTAGAGGTAGGGTTATTGTTAGAGGTAGGGTTAGAGTTAGAGGTAGGGTTATTGTTAGAGGTAGGGTTAGAGTTAGAGGTAGGGTTATTGTTAGAGGTAGGGTTATTGTTAGAGGTAGGGTTAGTGTTAGAGGTAGGGTTATTGTTAGAGGTAGGGTTAGAGTTAGAGGTAGGGTTATTGTTAGAGGTAGGGTTAGGGTTATTGGTAGAGTTAGAGGTAGGGTTATTGTTAGAGGTAGGGTTATTGTTAGAGGTAGGGTTAGTGTTAGAGGTAGGGTTAGTGTTAGAGGTAGGGCTATTGTTAGAGGTAGGGTTAGGGTTATTGGTAGAGTTAGAGGTAGGGTTATTGTTAGAGGTAGGGTTATTGTTAGAGGTAGGGTTAGTGTTAGAGGTAGGGTTAGTGTTAGAGGTAGGGCTATTGTTAGAGGTAGGGCTGTATACGTTAGGGAGTTGACAGAACACTAGTTTGCATTGTGTTTGTGTCTGAAGCTCCTTCAATCATTCAGAAAACGTAGATTTGAGGTGTTGTTCTTACTCTGAGGCGTTGCTTTGATGAACAGAGAGAGAGAAAGAGAGAGGGTAGAGAGAGAGAGAGAAAGTGAGAGAGGGTAGCGAGAGCGTGAGAGAGAAAGTGAGTGAAGGGAGAGGGGGGGGGGTTGAGAATAGCATAACTGCAGGATTACAGCATTTGAAGTATTTAACAGATGAAATCTGACGAAATGAAATAAATGTTGTTTGAGAAAAACATTGAAAATCAAAACAAAGCTGTGAGGGAAGAGAATACTTAGAAGCACAATATCCAGGAGGCGTTTGTCATTAAAGCGTTTCTAACTGCTTTAGTTCAGGCTACAGTTCAGTTTGGGTAACATTAAGTCATCAATGCATGTTGTGACAGAATAAACACTAAGTTTATTCTCCTCCACTTTAATGAAATGGAGACTCACGTCCATACAGAAAACAGTTGGTTCTCCTCAGGGAGATTCTCCCCACCACACATAGGGCTCTGTTCTAAAGTAGTGCACCATGTAGGGAATAGGGTTCCATAGGGCTCTGTTCTAAAGTAGTGCACTATGTAGGGAATAGGGTTCCATAGGGCTCTGGTCTAAAGTAGTGCACTATGTAGGGAATAGGGTGTCTTGTTGAACACTCAATTTGTTCATTCTGAGGTAAATGTTTTTCTTGTGTCAGACTCCCTTCTGTGTACACTAAAGAATGTTGGAGACTCCCTCCCCTCCCCCACTCATGCTGTTTCTGTTGGAGACCCCCTCCCCCACTCATGCTGTTTCTGTTGGAGACCCCCTCCCCCACTCATGCTGTTTCTGTTGGAGACCCCCTCCCCCACTCATGCTGTTTCTGTTGGAGACCCCCTCCCCCACTCATGCTGTTTCTGTTGGAGACCCCCTCCCCCACTCATGCTGTTTCTGTTGGAGACCCCCTCCCCTCCCCCACTCATGCTGTTTCTGTTGGAGACCCCCTCCCCTCCCCCACTCATGCTGTTTCTGTTGGAGACCCCCTCCCCTCCCCCACTCATGATGTTTCTGTTGGAGACCTCCTCCCCTCCCCCACTCATGCTGTTTCTGTTGGAGACCCCCTCCCCCCACTCATGATGTTTCTGTTGGAGACCCCCTCCCCTCCCCCACTCATGCTGTTTCTGTTGGAGACTCCTCCCCTCCCCCACTCATGCTGTTTCTGTTGGAGACCCCCTCCCCTCCCCACTCATGCTGTTTCTGTTGGAGACCCCCTCCCCCCACTCATGATGTTTCTGTTGGAGACCCCCTCCCCTCCCCCACTCATGCTGTTTCTGTTGGAGACCCCCTCCCCTCCCCCACTCATGCTGTTTCTGTTGGAGACCCCCTCCCCCCACTCATGATGTTTCTGTTGGAGACCCCCTCCCCTCCCCCACTCATGCTGTTTCTGTTGGAGACTCCCTCCCCTCCCCCACTCATGCTGTTTCTGTTGGAGACCCCCTCCCCTCCCCCACTCATGCTGTTTCTGTTGGAGACCCCCTCACTCCCCCACTCATGCTGTTTCTGTTGGAGACCCCTCCCCACTCATGCTGTTTCTGTTGGAGACCCCCTCCCCTCCCCCACTCATGCTGTTTCTGTTGGAGACCCCCTCCCCCCACTCATGCTGTTTCTGTTGGAGACCACCTCCCCTCCCCAACTCATGATGTTTCTGTTGGAGACCCCCTCCCCTCCTCCACTCATTCTGTTTCTGTTGGAGACCCCCTCCCCTCCCCCACTCATGCTGTTTCTGTTGGAGACCCACTCCCCTCCTCCACTCATGCTGTTTCTGTTGGAGACCCCCTCCCCTCCCCCACTCATTCTGTTTCTGTTGGAGACTCCCTCCCCTCCCCCACTCATGCTATTTCTGTTGGAGACCCCTCCCCTCCCCCACTCATGCTATTTCTGTTGGAGACCCCCTCCCCTCCTCCACTCATTCTTTTTCTGTTGGAGACCCCCTCCCCTCCCCAACTCATGCTGTTTCTGTTGGAGACCCCCTCCCCTCCCCACTCATTCTGTTTCTGTTGGAGACTCTCTCCCCTCCCCACTCATTCTGTTTCTGTTGGAGACCCCTCCCCACTCATGCTGTTTCTGTTGGAGACCCCCTCCCCTCCCCAACTCATGCTGTTTCTGTTGGAGACCCCCTCCCCTCCCCCACTCATTCTGTTTCTGTTGGAGACCCCCTCCCCTCCCCCACTCATGCTGTTTCTGTTGGAGACCCCCTCCCCTCCCCCACTCATGCTGTTTCTGTTGGAGACCCCCTCCCCCTCCCTCCACTCATGATGTTTCTGTTGGAGACCCCCTCCCCTCCCCCACTCATGCTGTTTCTGTTGGAGACCCCCTCCCCTCCCCCACTCATGCTGTTTCTGTTGGAGACCCCTCCCCTCCCCCACTCATTCTGTTTCTGTTGGAGACTCCCTACCCTCCCCCACTCATGCTGTTTCTGTTGGAGACTCTCTCCCCCACTCATACTGTTTCTGTTGGAGATCCCTCCCCTCTCCCACTCATTCTGTTTCTGTTGGAGACCCCTCCCCTCCTCCACTCATGCTGTTTCTGTTGGAGACCTCCTCCCCTCCCCCACTCATTCTGTTTCTGTTGTAGACCTCCTCCCCTCCCCCACTCATGCTGTTTCTGTTGGAGACCTCCTCCCCTCCCCTCCTCCACTCATTCTGTTTCTGTTGGAGACTCCCTCCCCTCCCCCACTCATGATGTTTCTGTAGGAGAACCCCTCCCCCACTCATGGTGTTTCTGTTGGAGACCCCCTCCCCTCCCCCACTCATGGTGTTTCTGTTGGAGACCCCTCCCCACTCATGATGTTTCTGTTGGAGACCTCCTCCCCTCCCCTCCCCCACTCATGATGGTTCTGTTGGAGACCTCCTCCCTCCCGTCCCCCACTCATGCTGTTTCTGTTGGAGACCTCCTCCCCTCCCCCACTCATTCTGTTTCTGTTGGAGACCTCCTCCCCTCCCCCACTCATGCTGTTTCTGTTGGAGACTCCCTCCCCTCCTCATCTCATGATGTTTCTGTTGGAGACCCCTCCCCTCCCCCACTCATGCCTTTTCTGTTGGAGACTCCCTCCCTCCCCCACTCATGCCTTTTCTGTTGGAGACCCCCTCCCCTCCCCCACTCATGCTGTTTCTGTTGGAGACCTCCTCCCCTCCTCCACTCATTCTGTTTCTGTTGGAGACTCCCTCCCCTCCCCCACTCATGATGTTTCTGTAGGAGAACCCCTCCCCCACTCATTCTGTTTCTGTTGGAGACCCCCTCCCCTCCCCACTCATGGTGTTTCTGTTGGAGACCCCTCCCCCACTCATGATGTTTCTGTTGGAGACCTCCTCCCCTCCCCTCCCCCACTCATGATGGTTCTGTTGGAGACCTCCTCCCCTCCCCTCCCCCCACTCATGCTGTTTCTGTTGGAGACCTCCTCCCCTCCCCTCCCCCACTCATGCTGTTTCTGTTGGAGACCCCTCCCCACTCATGATGTTTCTGTTGGAGACCCCCTCCCCTCCCCCACTCATGGTGTTTCTGTTGGAGACCCCTCCCCCACTCATGATGTTTCTGTTGGAGACCTCCTCCCCTCCCCTCCCCCACTCATGATGGTTCTGTTGGAGACCTCCTCCCCTCCCGTCCCCCACTCATGCTGTTTCTGTTGGAGACCTCCTCCCCTCCCCCACTCATTCTGTTTCTGTTGGAGACCTCCTCCCCTCCCCCACTCATGCTGTTTCTGTTGGAGACTCCCTCCCCTCCTCATCTCATGATGTTTCTGTTGAGACCCCCTCCCCTCCCCCACTCATGCCTTTTCTGTTGGAGACTCCCTCCCCTCCCCCACTCATGCCTTTTCTGTTGGAGACCCCCTCCCCTCCCCCACTCATGCTGTTTCTGTTGGAGACCTCCTCCCCTCCTCCACTCATTCTGTTTCTGTTGGAGACTCCCTCCCCTCCCCCACTCATGATGTTTCTGTAGGAGAACCCCTCCCCACTCATTCTGTTTCTGTTGGAGACCCCTCCCCTCCCCCACTCATGGTGTTTCTGTTGGAGACCCCTCCCCCACTCATGATGTTTCTGTTGGAGACCTCCTCCCCTCCCCTCCCCCACTCATGATGGTTCTGTTGGAGACCTCCTCCCCTCCCCTCCCCCACTCATGCTGTTTCTGTTGGAGACCTCCTCCCCTCCCCTCCCCCCACTCATGCTGTTTCTGTTGGAGACCCCTCCCCCACTCATGATGTTTCTGTTGGAGACCCCTCCCCCACTCATGCTGTTTCTGTTGGAGACCTCCTCCCCTCCCCTCCCCCACTCATGCTGTTTCTGTTGGAGACCCCTCCCCCACTCATGATGTTTCTGTTGGAGACCTCCTCCCCTCCCTCCCCCCACTCATGCTGTTTCTGTTGGAGACCCCTCCCCCACTCATGATGTTTCTGTTGGAGACCCCTCCCCCACTCATGATGTTTCTGTTGGAGACCCCTCCCCCACTCATGATGTTTCTGTTGGAGACCCCTCCCCCACTCATGATGTTTCTGTTGGAGACCCCTCCCCCCACTCATGATGTTTCTGTTGGAGACCCCTCCCCCACTCATGATGTTTCTGTTGGAGACCCCTCCCCCACTCATGATGTTTCTGTTGGAGACCCTTCCCCCACTCATGATGTTTCTGTTGGAGACCCCTCCCCCACTCATGATGTTTCTGTTGGAGACCCCTCCCCCACTCATGATGTTTCTGTTGGAGACCCCTCCCCCACTCATGATGTTTCTGTTGGAGACCTCCTCCTCCCCTCCCCTCCCCCACTCATGCTGTTTCTGTTGGAGACCCCTCCCCCACTCATGATGTTTCTGTTGGAGACCCCTCCCCCACTCATGATGTTTCTGTTGGAGACCCCTCCCCACTCATGATGTTTCTGTTGGAGACCCCTCCCCCACTCATGATGTTTCTGTTGGAGACCCCTCCCCCACTCATGATGTTTCTGTTGGAGACCCCTCCCCACTCATGATGTTTCTGTTGGAGACCTCCTCCCCTCCCCTCCCCCACTCATGCTGTTTCTGTTGGAGACCCCCCCCACTCATAATGTTTCTGTTGGAGACCCCTCCCCCACTCATGATGTTTCTGTTGGAGACCCCTCCCCCACTCATGATGTTTCTGTTGGAGACCTCCTCCCCTCACCTCCCCCTCTCATGCTGTTTCTGTTGGAGACCTCCTCCCCTCCCCTCCCCCACTCATGCTGTTTCTGTTGGAGACCTCCTCCCCTCCCCTCCCCCACTCATGCTGTTTCTGTTGGAGACCCCTCCCCCACTCATGCTGTTTCTGTTGGAGACCTCCTCCCCTCCCCTCCCCCACTCATGCTGTTTCTGTTGGAGACCCCTCCCCCACTCATGCTGTTTCTGTTGGAGACCCCTCCCCACTCATGCTGTTTCTGTTGGAGACCTCCTCCCTCCCCTCCCCCACTCATGCTGTTTCTGTTGGAGACCCCTCCCCCACTCATGCTGTTTCTGTTGGAGACCCCTCCCCCACTCATGATGTTTCTGTTGGAGACCTCCTCCCCTCCCCCACTCATGATGTTTCTGTTGGAGACCCCTCCCCCACTCATGATGTTTCTGTTGGAGACCTCCTCCCCTCCCCCACTCATGATGTTTCTGTTGGAGACCCCTCCCCCACTCATGATGTTTCTGTTGGAGACCTCCTCCCTCCCCCACTCATGATGTTTCTGTTGGAGACCCCCTCCCCTCCCCCACTCATGATGGTTCAGTCTCTAAATGCTCTGCCATTAAAATCCAAATGACCTTTTCTCCTGAGGTGCTTAACTGTTACAACATTTTTGTCATTTAGCTCTTACCCAGAGGCACTTATTTCGTACTGGTCCTCCCTGGGAATCGCATCAACAACCCTGGCATCGTAATTGCCATGCTCTACCTACTGAGACAAACGGGAACACGGGACCTCTACAACCATGGATTATTATTTGACCCTGCTGGTTTTCTATAAATGTTTCATCATCTCTTATAATCTTCGCCTGGCACAGCCAGAAGAGGACTGGCCACCCCTCAGCCTGGTTCCTCTCTACCCAGTACAGCTAGTAGAGGACTGGCCACCCCTCAGCCTTGTTCCTCTCTACCCAGTACAGCCAGAAGAGGACTGGCCACCCCTCAGCCTGGTTCCTCTCTACCCAGTACAGCTAGTAGCGGACTGGCCACCCCTCAGCCTTGTTCCTCTCTACCCAGTACAGCCAGAAAAGGACTGGCCACCCCTCAGCCTGGTTCCTCTCTATCCAGTACAGCCAGAAGAGGACTGGCCACCCGTCAGAGCCTGGTTCCTCTCTACCCAGTACAGCGAGAAGAGGACTGGCCACCCCTCAGAGCCTGGTTCCTCTCTACCCAGTACAGCCAGAAGAGGACTGGCCACCCCTCAGAGCCTGGTTCCTCTCTACCCAGTACAGCCAGAAGAGGACTGGCCACCCCTCAGAGCCTGGTTCCTCTCTACCCAGTACAGCCAGAAGAGGACTGGCCACCCCTCAGAGCCTGGTTCCTCTCTACCCAGTACAGCCAGAAGAGGACTGGCCACCCCTCAGCCTGGTTCCTCTCTACCCAGCACAGCCAGAAGAGGACTGGCCACCCCTCAGCCTGGTTCCTCTCTACCCAGTACAGCTAGTAGAGGACTGGTCATCCCTCAGAGCCTGGTTCCTCTCTACCCAGTACAGCCAGAAGAGGACTGGCCACCCCTCAGCCTGGTTCCTCTCTACCCAGTACAGCCAGAAGAGGACTGGCCACCCCTCAGAGCCTGTTTCCTCTCTACCCAGTACAGCGAGAAGAGGAATGGCCACCCCACAGAGCCTGGTTCCTCTCTACCCAGTACAGCCAGAAGAGGACTGGCCACCCCTCAGCCTGGTTCCTCTCTACCCAGTACAACCAGTAGAGGACTGGCTACCCCTCAGCCTGGTTCCTCTCTAACCAGTACAGCTAGTAGAGGACTGGTCATCCCTCAGAGCCTGGTCCCTCTCTACCCAGTACAGCCAGAAGAGGACTGGCCACCCCTCAGCCTGGTTCCTCTCTACCCAGTACAGCGAGAAGAGGACTGGCCACCCCTCAGAGCCTGGTTCCTCTCTACCCAGTACAGCCAGAAGAGGACTGGCCACCCCTCAGAGCCTGGTTCCTCTCTACCCAGTACAGCCAGAAGAGGACTGGCCACCCCTCAGAGCCTGGTTCCTCTCTACCCAGTACAGCCAGAAGAGGACTGGCCACCCCTCAGCCTGGTTCCCCTCTACCCAGTACAGCCAGAAGAGGACTGGCCACCCCTCAGAGCCTCGTTCCTCTCTACCCAGTACAGCCAGAAGAGGACTGGCCACCCCTCAGCCTGGTTCCTCTCTACCCAGTACAGCCAGAAGAGGACTGGCCACCCCTCAGCCTGGTTCCTCTCTACCCAGTACAGCGAGAAGAGGACTGGCCACCCCTCAGAGCCTGGTTCCTCTCTACCCAGTACAGCCAGAAGAGGACTGGCCACCCCTCAGAGCCTGGTTCCTCTCTACCCAGTACAGCCAGAAGAGGACTGGCCACCCCTCAGAGCCTGGTTCCTCTCTACCCAGTACAGCCAGAAGAGGACTGGCCACCCCTCAGCCTGGTTCCTCTCTACCCAGCACAGCCAGAAGAGGACTGGCCACCCCTCAGCCTGGTTCCTCTCTACCCAGTACAGCTAGTAGAGGACTGGTCATCCCTCAGAGCCTGGTTCCTCTCTACCCAGTACAGCCAGAAGAGGACTGGCCACCCCTCAGCCTGGTTCCTCTCTACCCAGTACAGCCAGAAGAGGACTGGCCACCCCTCAGAGCCTGTTTCCTCTCTACCCAGTACAGCGAGAAGAGGAATGGCCACCCCTCAGAGCCTGGTTCCTCTCTACCCAGTACAGCCAGAAGAGGACTGGCCACCCCTCAGCCTGGTTCCTCTCTACCCAGTACAACCAGTTTAGGACTGGCTACCCCTCAGCCTGGTTCCTCTCTAACCAGTACAGCTAGTAGAGGACTGGTCATCCCTCAGAGCCTGGTCCCTCTCTACCCAGTACAGCCAGAAGAGGACTGGCCACCCCTCAGCCTGGTTCCTCTCTACCCAATACAGCCAGAAGAGGACTGGCCACCCCTCAGCCTGGTTCCTCTCTACCCAGCACAGCCAGAAGAGGACTGGCCACCCCTCAGCCTGGTTCCTCTCTACCCAGTACAGCCAGAAGAGGACTGGCCACCCCTCAGAGCCTGTTTCCTCTCTACCCAGTACAGCGAGAAGAGGAATGGCCACCCCTCAGAGCCTGGTTCCTCTCTACCCAGTACAGCCAGAAGAGGACTGGCCACCCCTCAGCCTGGTTCCTCTCTACCCAGTACAACCAGTAGAGGACTGGCTACCCCTCAGCCTGGTTCCTCTCTAACCAGTACAGCTAGTAGAGGACTGGTCATCCCTCAGAGCCTGGTCCCTCTCTACCCAGTACAGCCAGAAGAGGACTGGCCACCCCTCAGCCTGGTTCCTCTCTACCCAATACAGCCAGAAGAGGACTGGCCACCCCTCAGCCTGGTTCCTCTCTACCCAGCACAGCCAGAAGAGGACTGGCCACCCCTCAGAGCCTGGTTCCTCTCTACCCAGTACAGCCAGTAGAGGACTGGCCACCCCTCAGAGCCTGGTTCCTCTCTACCCAGTACAGCCAGAAGAGGACTGGCCACCCCTCTGCCTGGTTCCTCTCTACCCAGTACAACCAGTAGAGGACTGGCCACCCCTCAGCCTGGTTCCTCTCTACCCAGTACAGCCAGAAGAGGACTGGCCACCCCTCAGCCTGGTTCCTCTCTACCCAGCACAGCCAGAAGAGGACTGGCCACCCCTCAGCCTGGTTCCTCTCTACCCAGTACAGCTAGTAGAGGACTGGTCATCCCTCAGAGCCTGGTTCCTCTCTACCCAGTACAGCCAGAAGAGGACTGGCCACCCCTCAGCCTGGTTCCTCTCTACCCAGTACAGCCAGAAGAGGACTGGCCACCCCTCAGAGCCTGGTTCCTCTCTACCCAGTACAGCGAGAAGAGGAATGGCCACCCCTCAGAGCCTGGTTTCTCTCTACCCAGTACAGCCAGAAGAGGACTGGCCACCCCTCAGCCTGGTTCCTCTCTACCCAGTACAGCTAGTAGAGGACTGGTCATCCCTCAGAGCCTGGTTCCTCTCTACCCAGTACAGCCAGAAGAGGACTGGCCACCCCTCAGCCTGGTTCCTCTCTACCCAATACAGCCAGAAGAGGACTGGCCACCCCTCAGCCTGGTTCCTCTCTACCCAGTACAGCCAGAAGAGGACTGGCCACCCCTCAGAGCCTGGTTCCTCTCTACCCAGTACAGCCAGAAGAGGACTGGCCACCCCTCAGCCTGGTTCCTCTCTACCCAGCACAGCCAGAAGAGGACTGGCCACCCCTCAGCCTGGTTCCTCTCTACCCAGTACAGCTAGTAGAGGACTGGCCACCCCTCAGCCTGGTTCCTCTCTACCCAGTACAGCCAGAAGAGGACTGGCCACCCCTCAGCCTGGTTCCTCTCTACCCAGTACAGCCAGAAGAGGACTGGCCACCCCTCAGCCTGGTTCCTCTCTACCCAGTACAGCCAGAAGAGGACTGGCCACCCCTCAGAGCCTGGTTCCTCTCTACCCAGTACAGCCAGTAGAGGACTGGCCACCCCTCAGCCTGGTTCCTCTCTACCCAGTACAGCTAGTAGAGGACTGGTCATCCCTCAGAGCCTGGTTCCTCTCTACCCAGTATAGCCAGAAGAGGACTGGCCAACCCTCAGCCTGGTTCCTCTCTACCCAATACAGCCAGAAGAGGACTGGCCACCCCTCAGCCTGGTTCCTCTCTACCCAGTACAGCCAGAAGAGGACTGGCCACCCCTCAGCCTGGTTCCTCTCTACCCAGTACAGCCAGAAGAGGACTGGCCACCCCTCAGCCTGGTTCCTCTCTACCCAGTACAGCCAGAAGAGGACTGGCCACCCCTCAGAGCCTGGTTCCTCTCTACCCAGTACAGCCAGAAGAGGACTGGCCACCCCTCAGAGCCTGGTTCCTCTCTACCCAGTACAGCCAGTAGAGGACTGGCCACCCCTCAGAGCCTGGTTCCTCTCTACCCAGTACAGCCAGAAGAGGACTGGCCACCCCTCAGAGCCTGGTTCCTCTCTACCCAGTACAGCCAGTAGAGGACTGGCCACCCCTCAGAGCCTGGTTCCTCTCTACCCAGTACAGCCAGTAGAGGACTGGCCACCCCTCAGCCTGGTTCCTCTCTACCCAGTACAGCTAGTAGAGGACTGGTCATCCCTCAGAGCCTGGTTCCTCTCTACCCAGTATAGCCAGAAGAGGACTGGCCACCCCTCAGCCTGGTTCCTCTCTACCCAATACAGCCAGAAGAGGACTGGCCACCCCTCAGCCTGGTTCCTCTCTACCCAGTACAGCCAGAAGAGGACTGGCCACCCCTCAGCCTGGTTCCTCTCTACCCAGCACAGCCAGAAGAGGACTGGCCACCCCTCAGCCTGGTTCCTCTCTACCCAGTACAGCTAGTAGAGGACTGGCCACCCCTCAGCCTGGTTCCTCTCTACCCAGTACAGCCAGAAGAGGACTGGCCACCCCTCAGCCTGGTTCCTCTCTACCCAGTACAGTCAGAAGAGGACTGGCCACCCCTCAGAGCCTGGTTCCTCTCTACCCAGTACAGCCAGTAGAGGACTGGCCACCCCTCAGAGCCTGGTTCCTCTCTACCCAGTACAGCCAGAAGAGGACTGGCCACCCCTCAGCCTGGTTCCTCTCTACCCAGTACAACCAGTAGAGGACTGGCCACCCCTCAGCCTGGTTCCTCTCTACCCAGCACAGCCAGAAGAGGACTGGCCACCCCTCAGCCTGGTTCCTCTCTACCCAGTACAGCTAGTAGAGGACTGGTCATCCCTCAGAGCCTGGTTCCTCTCTACCCAGTACAGCCAGAAGAGGACTGGCCACCCCTCAGCCTGGTTCCTCTCTACCCAGTACAGCCAGAAGAGGACTGGCCACCCCTCAGAGCCTGGTTCCTCTCTACCCAGTACAGCGAGAAGAGGAATGGCCACCCCTCAGAGCCTGGTTCCTCTCTACCCAGCACAGCCAGAAGAGGACTGGCCACCCCTCAGCCTGGTTCCTCTCTACCCAGTACAGCCAGAAGAGGACTGGCCACCCCTCAGCCTGGTTCCTCTCTACCCAGTACAGCCAGAAGAGGACTGGCCACCCCTCAGAGCCTGGTTCCTCTCTACCCAGTACAGCCAGAAGAGGACTGGCCACCCCTCAGCCTGGTTCCCCTCTACCCAGTACAGCCAGAAGAGGACTGGCCACCCCTCAGAGCCTCGTTCCTCTCTACCCAGTACAGCCAGAAGAGGACTGGCCACCCCTCAGCCTGGTTCCTCTCTACCCAGTACAGCCAGTAGAGGACTGGCCAGCCCTCAGAGCCTGGTTCCTCTCTACCCAGTACAGCCAGAAAAGGACTTGCCACCCCTCAGAGCCTGGTTCCTCTCTAGATTTCTTCCGAGGTTCCTGCCTTTCGATGGAGTTTTTCCTAACCCCCATGCTACTACTGTCCGTCTGCATTGCTTACTCTCTGGGGTTTTTGGCTGGGTTTCTGTATAAGCACATTGTGACAAATTGTTGATGTAAAACAGGCTTTATAAATGAATGTGACTGACGTATGGAGCCTGGAGACACAATCTGGAGATTCTGAAGATTCTGAGGTGAACTTGAATTCCAGATACTCGTGGTGGTGAATGCAGACATGCAATGTTGAGGGGTTGGCTGTGTTCCCTCAGACAGGGTTGAGGGGTTGGCTGTGTTCTCTCAGACAGGGTTGAGGGGTTGGCTGTGTTCCCTCAGACAGGGTTGATGGGTTGGCTGTGTTCTCTCAGACAGGGTTGAGGGGTTGGCTGTGTTCTCTCAGACAGGGTTGAGGGGTTGGCTGTGTTCTCTCAGACAGGCTGGGTTGAGGGGTTGGCTGTGTTCTCTCAGACAGGGTTGAGGGGTTGTCTGTGTTCTCTCAGACAGGCTGGGTTGAGATAACGGCTGTGTTCTCTCAGAGAGTCTGGGTTGAGATGTTGGCTGGGTTCTCTCAGACAGGCTGGGTTGAGATGTTGGCTGTGTTCTCTCTCAGACAGGCTGGGTTGAGATGTTGGCTGGGTTCTCTCAGACAGGCTGGTTTGAGATGTTGGCTGGGTTCTCTCAGGCAGGCTGGTTTGAGATGTTTGGCTGTGTTCTTTCAGGACTGGAGTGCTGTGTGGTTCAGGCTGTGTTCTCTCTCAACGCTAGAATGCAGTGGGTTTTATGGGGAGTGCTGCAATGTGGTTCAGGGAGAGTTCTGTTGCATGAAGGGCAGGAAGTGAACGTCTCCAACAGAAGGTTCATAATTGCAGACTGGCTTATTTTGATGACAACTTGAAAGCAGAGGCAGTTTCTGTGGCTCCAACTGACACATTTCACATGGAAACAAATTACAGGATTTCAAAAAGGCTTTATCTGTAAAACAAGATGAAAACGCACTACCAGTACAACAGCTGTTAAAGCCTACCGCTGAATCCCTATTCCCTATTGGCCCTCCTGTTAAACCCTGGCGCTGAATCCCTATTCCCTATTGGCCCTCCTGTTAAACCCTGGTGCTCGATCCCTATTCCCTATTGGCCCTCCTGTTAAACCCTGGTGCTGAATCCCTATTCCCTATTGGCCCTCCTGTTAAACCCTGGTGCTGAATCCCTATTCCCTATTGGCCCTCCTGTTAAACCCTGGTGCCGAATCCCTATTGGCCCTCCTGTTAAACCCTGGCGCTGAATCCCTATTCCCTATTGGCCCTCCTGTTAAACCCTGGTGCTGAATCCCTATTCCCTATTGGCCCTCCTGTTAAACCCTGGTGCCGAATCCCTATTGGCCCTCCTGTTAAACCCTGGTGCTGAATCCCTATTCCCTATTGGCCTTCCGGTTAAACCCTGGCGCAGAATCCCTATTCCCTATTGGGCCGCCTGTTAAACCCTGGTGTTTATTCCCTATTGGTTCCCTATTGGCCCTCCTGTTAAACCCTGGTGCTGAATCCCTATTACCTATTGGCCCTCCGGTTACACCCTGGCGCAGAATCCCTATTCCCTATTGGGCCGCCTGTTAAACCCTGGCGCTGAATCCCTATTCCCTATTGGCCCTCCTGTTAAACCCTGGTGCTGAATCCCTATTCCCTATTGGCCCTCCTGTTAAACCCTGGTGCCGAATCCCTATTGGCCCTCCTGTTAAACCCTGGTGCTGAATCCCTATTCCCTATTGGCCCTCCGGTTAAACCCTGGCGCAGAATCCCTATTCCCTATTGGGCCGCCTGTTAAACCCTGGTGTTTATTCCCTATTGGTTCCCTATTGGCCCTCCTGTTAAACCCTGGTGCTGAATCCCTATTACCTACTGGCCCTCCGGTTACACCCTGGCGCAGAATCCCTATTCCCTATTGGGCCGCCTGTTAAACCCTGGCGCTGAATCCCTATTCCCTATTGGCCCTCCTGTTAAACCCTGGTGCTGAATCCCTATTCCCTATTGGCCCTCCTGTTAAACCCTGGTGCCGAATCCCTATTGGCCCTCCTGTTAAACCCTGGTGCTGAATCCCTATTCCCTATTGGCCCTCCGGTTAAACCCTGGCGCAGAATCCCTATTCCCTATTGGGCCGCCTGTTAAACCCTGGTGTTTATTCCCTATTGGTTCCCTATTGGCCCTCCTGTTAAACCCTGGTGCTGAATCCCTATTACCTACTGGCCCTCCGGTTACACCCTGGCGCAGAATCCCTATTCCCTATTGGGCCGCCTGTTAAACCCTGGTGCTGAATCCCTATTGGCCCTCCTGTTAAACCCTGGTGCTGAATCCCTATTGGCCCTCCTGTTAAACCCTGGTGCTCAATCCCTATTCCCTATTGGGCCGCCTGTTAAACCCTGGTGCCTAATCCCTATTCCCTATTGGGCCGCCTGTTAAACCCTGGTGTTTATTCCCTATTGGCCCTCCTGTTAAACCCTGGTGCTCAATCCCTATTCCCTATTGGCCCTCCTGTTAAACCCTGGTGCTGAATCCCTATTCCCTATTGGCCCTCCTGTTAAACCCTGGTGCTCAATCCCTATTCCCTATTGGCCCTCCTGTTAAACCCTGGTGCTGAATCCCTATTGGCCCTCCTGTTAAACCCTGGTGCTGAATATTTATTCCCTAATGGCCCCGGTCAACAGTAATATACAATATACCACCCATGCTCTCAAAGCCTGGTGCTGAAACTAAACACTCTGGAGAGGAGGAAACCTTGGAGAGGGTCATGAGGGGGTGGTGGACAGAGAGAAGGTAACCTTGGAGAGGATCATGAGGGGGTGGTGGACAGAGAGGATCATGAGGGGGTGGTGGACAGAGAGGATCATGAGGGGGTGGTGGACAGAGAGGATCGTGAGGGGGTGGTGGACAGAGAGGATCATGAGGGGGTGGTGGACAGAGAGCATCATGAGGGGGTGGTGGACAGAGAGGATCATGAGGGGGTGGTGGACAGAGAGGATCATGAGGGGGTGGTGGACAGAGAGCATCATGAGGGGGTGGTGGACAGAGAGGAGGTAACCTTGGAGAGGATCATGAGGGGGTCGTGGACAGAGAGGATCATGAGGGGGTGGTGGACAGAGAGGAGGTAACCTTGGAGAGGATCATGAGGGGGTGGTGGACAGAGAGGATCATGAGGGGGTGGTGGACAGAGAGGAACATGAGGGGGTGGTGGACAGAGAGGATCATGAGGGGGTGGTGGACAGAGAGGAACATGAGGGGGTGGTGGACAGAGAGGAACATGGGGGGGTGGACAGAGAGGATCATGAGGGGGTGGTGGACAGAGAGGATCATGAGGGGGTGGTGGACAGAGAGGATCATGAGGGGGTGGTGGACAGAGAGGAACATGAGGGGGTGGTGGACAGAGAGGAACATGGGGGGGTGGACAGAGAGGATCATGAGGGGGTGGTGGACAGAGAGGATCATGAGGGGGTGGTGGACAGAGAGGAACATGAGGGGGTGGTGGACAGAGAGGATCATGAGGGGGTGGTGGACAGAGAGGAACATGAGGGGGTGGTGGACAGAGAGGAACATGGGGGGGGTGGACAGAGAGGATCATGAGGGGGTGGTGGACAGAGAGGAACATGAGGGGGTGGTGGACAGAGAGGGTCATGAGGGGTGGTGGACAGAGAGGAACATGAGGGGTGGTGGACAGAGAGGAACATGAGGGGGTGGTGGACAGAGAGGAACATGAGGGGGTGGTGGACAGAGAGGATCATGAGGGGGTGGTGGACAGAGAGGAACATGAGGGGGTGGTGGACAGAGAGGAGGTAACCTTGGAGAGGATCATGAGGGGGTGGTGGACAGAGAGGAACATGAGGGGGTGGTGGACAGAGAGGAACATGAGGGGGTGGTGGACAGAGAGGATCATGAGGGGGTGGTGGACAGAGAGGAACATGAGGGGGTGGTGGACAGAGAGGATCATGAGGGGGTGGTGGACAGAGAGGAACATGAGGGGTGGTGGACAGAGAGGAGGTAACCTTGGAGAGGATCATGAGGGGGTGGTGGACAGAGAGGATCATGAGGGGGTGGTGGACAGAGAGGAACATGAGGGGGTGGTGGACAGAGAGGAACATGAGGGGGTGGTGGACAGAGAGGATCATGAGGGGGTGGTGGACAGAGAGGCCTCTTTCCCTATTTAAACCCTTATAGTGAACTACTTTTGACAGGAGACAGTTGTGTTGTGTTAACGTCATGGGCTTTGTGTCTCGTCTTTTAATCAGGCAATGAGTTGTCCTGTACTGTGATGAGTTTGTCCTTGTATTGTTTGATGAATTACAGCTTTAACACTATAAACCATGTCATTATTTTTTTGTAATGGCTGACGCTAGATGATTCCCCACATGGTTGCTGCTGGTAAAACTTAGTTAATCAGAAGATAATGTTTTCATCATAGTACTTTTGATTAGATGTAAGCCACCTGCTGTGAGCAGAAGTTCAGTGGCTTATGGTAGAGAAATGAATATTCCCTACGCAGTGCACTGCTTTATATCAGGGCCTATAATAGTGCACTTTGTAGGGAATAGGGTGCAGTCACAGTCCAATAATCTAAATAAGTAGACTGATTTAAGCCATTTTTAGTGTCCCTCTGATTAGCTATTACCTGGTGGAGGCTCAAATGGCACCCTATTCCCTACATAGTGCACTACTTTAGACCAAAGCCCTATAGAACCATATTCCCTATATAGTGCACTACTTTAGACCAGAGCCCTATGGAACCATATTCCCTATATAGTGCACTACTTTAGACCAGAGCCCTATGGAACCATATTCCCTATATAGTGCACTACTTTAGACCAGAGCCCTATGGAACCATATTCCCTATATAGTGCACTACTTTAGACAAGATTCTTATGGAACCCTTTTCCTTATATAGTGTAGACATGGTTGATAGTTTCAAGTTCCTTGGTGTCCACATCAACAAAAAACTAGAATGGTCCAAACACAACAATACAGTTGTGAAGAGGGCACGACAAAACCTATTCCCCCTCAGGAAACTAAAAAGATTTAGCATGGGTCCCTGACTGGTTGCATCACTGCCTGGTATGGCAATTGCTCGGCCTCCGACCGCAAGGCACTTCAGAGGGTAGTGCATACGGCCCAGTACATCATTGGGGCAAAGCTGCCTGCCATCCAGGACCTCTACACCAGGCGGTGTCAGAGGAAGACCCTAAAAATTGTCAAAGACCCCAGCCACCCCAGTCATAGACTGTTCTCTCTACTACCGCATGTCAAGCGGTACCGGAGTGCCAAGCCTCGGACAAAAAGGCTTCTCAACAGTTTTTACCCTCAAGCCATAAGACTCCTGAACAGGTAATCAAATGGCTACCCGGGCTATCTGAATTGTGTTCCCCCCCTAACTCCTCTTTTACGTTACTGCTACTCTCTGTTCATCATATATGCATAGTCACTTTAGCCATATCTACATGTACATACTACCTCAATCAACCTGACTAACCGGTGCCTGTATGTGGCCTCTCTACTGTATATAACCTCTCTACTGTATATAGCCTCTACTGTATGTAGCCTCTCTACTGTATATAGCCTCTCTACTGTATATAGCCTCTCTACTGTATATAGCATCTCTACTGTATATAGCCTCTCTACTGTATATAGCATCTCTACTGTATATAGCCTCTCTACTGTATATAGCTTCTCTACTGTATATAGCTTCTCTACTGTATAAAGCCTCTCTACTGTATACAGTCTCTCTACTGTATATAGCCTCTCTACTGTATATAGCCTCTCTACTGTATATAGCCTCTACTGTATATAGCCTCTCTACTGTATATAGCCTCTCTACTGTATAGAGCCTCTCTACTGTATATAGCCTCTACTGTATATAGCCTCTCTACTGTATAGAGCCTCTCTACTGTATATAGCCTCTCTACTGTACATAGCCTCTCTACTGTATACAGCCTCTATACTGTATATAGCCTCTACTGTATATAGCCTCTCTACTGTATAAAGCCTCTCTACTGTATACAGTCTCTCTACTGTATATAGCCTCTCTACTGTATATAGCCTCTCTACTGTATATAGCCTCTACTGTATATAGCCTCTCTACTGTATAGAGCCTCTCTACTGTATATAGCCTCTCTACTGTATATAGCCTCTCTACTGTATATAGCCTCTACTGTATATAGCCTCTCTACTGTATAGAGCCTCTCTACTGTATATAGCCTCACTACTGTATAGAGCCTCTACTGTATAGAGCCTCTCTACTGTATATAGCCTCTCTACTGTATATAGCCTCTACTGTATATAGCCTCTCTACTGTATAGAGCCTCTCTACTGTATATAGCCTCACTACTGTATAGAGCCTCTACTGTATAGAGCCTCTCTACTGTATATAGCCTCTCTACTGTATATAGCCTCTACTGTATATAGCCTCTCTACTGTATAGAGCATCTCTACTGTATATAGCCTCTCTACTGTATAGAGCCTCTCTACTGTATATAGCCTCTCTACTGTATATAGCCTCTCTACTGTATATAGCCTCTCTACTGTATATAGCCTCTACTGTATATAGCCTCTCTACTGTATATAGCCTCTCTACTGTATAGAGCCTCTCTACTGTATATAGCCTCTACTGTATATAGCCTCTCTACTGTATAGAGCCTCTCTACTGTATATAGCCTCTCTACTGTACATAGCCTCTCTACTGTATACAGCCTCTATACTGTATATAGCCTCTACTGTATATAGCCTCTCTACTGTATAAAGCCTCTCTACTGTATACAGTCTCTCTACTGTATATAGCCTCTCTACTGTATATAGCCTCTCTACTGTATATAGCCTCTACTGTATATAGCCTCTCTACTGTATAGAGCCTCTCTACTGTATATAGCCTCTCTACTGTATATAGCCTCTACTGTATATAGCCTCTCTACTGTATAGAGCCTCTCTACTGTATATAGCCTCACTACTGTATAGAGCCTCTACTGTATAGAGCCTCTCTACTGTATATAGCCTCTCTACTGTATATAGCCTCTACTGTATATAGCCTCTCTACTGTATAGAGCATCTCTACTGTATATAGCCTCTCTACTGTATAGAGCCTCTCTACTGTATATAGCCTCTCTACTGTATATAGCCTCTCTACTGTATACAGCATTTCACTGTGAGGTCTACTACACCTGTTGTATTCAGCATTTCACTGTGAGGTCTACTACACCTGTTGTATTCAGCATTTCACTGTGAGGTCTACTACACCTGTTGTAATTCAGCATTTCACTGTAAGGTCGACTACACCTGTTGTATTCAGCATTTCACTGTGAGGTCTACTACACCTGTTGTATTCAGCATTTCACTGTGAGGTCTACTACACCTGTTGTAATTCAGCATTTCACTGTAAGGTCGACTACACTCAGTGTGTCAGAGTGAGCAATGAGCTGTCTCCCACTCGTAGCTATGATGTGGGCGTGCCCCAAGGGTCAATACTGGGGCCCCTCCTGTTCAGCCTGTACATTAATGATCTGCCTTCTGTCTGTACTGGGTCTGAAGTTCAAATGTATGCAGATGATACAGTGATATATGTGCATGCAAAGAGCAAACAACAAGCTGCACAAGAACTCACTACTGTAATGGTCCAGGTTACAAAGTGGCTCAGTGACTCGTGTTTGCATCTCAATGTGAAAAAAACTGTTTGCATGTTCTTCACAAAGAGGGCAACAGATGCTACTGAGCCAGATGTCTATGTGTCAGGGGAGAAGCTCCAGGTGGTATCCGATTTTAAGTACCTTGGCATCATACTTGATTCCAACCTCTCTTTTAAAAAGCATGTGAAAAAGGTAATTCAAATAACCAAATTCAACCTAGCTAATTTCCGATTTATACGAAATTGTTTGACTACAGGGGTAGCAAACTGTACTTCGAATCTATGATACTCCCCCACTTAACATACTGCTTGACTAGTTGGGCCCAAGCTTGCTGTACAACATTAAAACCTATTCAGTCTGTCTACAAACAGGCTCTCAAAGTGCTTGATAGGAAGCCCAATAGCCATCATCATTGTCACATCCTTAGAAAGCATGAGCTCTTGAGTTGGGAAAATCTTGTGCAATACACCGACGCATGTCTTGTATTCAAGATCCTTAATGGCCTGGCTCCCCCTCCACTCAATATTTTTGTTAAACAGAAAACCCAGACATATGGCAGCAGATCCACAAGGTCTGCCATGAGAGGTGACTGTATAGTTCCCCTAAGGAAAAGCACCTTTAGTAAATCTGCATTCTCTGTGAGAGCATCCCATGTCTGGAATACACTGCCATCAGACACACATAACTGCACCACATATCACATTTTCACAAAATGCTTGAAGACATGGCTAAAGGTCAATCAGATTTGTGAACATGGTCCCTAGCTGTGTGTTGCCGCTTTCCATGTTGTCTGTTGTCTGTAGCTTGTGAGGTGTGGAAACACTTTGTTGCTTTTATGAATTTTGTCTTGCTGCTTTTTGTTCTATGTTGCTCTGTCTGTATGCTATGTCTTGCTTGTCCTATGTTGCTATGTCTTGCTTGTTCTATGTTGCTATTGTCTATATTGTAATTGTTTTTAATAACCTGCCCAGGGACTGCGGTTGAAAATTAGCCGGCTGGCTAAAACCGACACTTTTACTGAAACGTTGATTAATGTGCACTGTCCCTGTAAAAATAAAAAATTAACTCAAACTCAAACCTGTTGTATTCAGCATTTCACTGTGAGGTCTACTACACCTGTTGTAATTCAGCATTTCACTGTAAGGTCGACTACACCTGTTGTATTCGGCGCACGTGACACAAAACGTTGATTTGATTTGCATGACTTTAGACCAGAGCCCCATGGTGCCATCATTCATCTGTCTGCTCTGCGGCAACTTCCTTCTTGTTTTAACCATAACGGTTGTCACCTTCAGAATGAATTCTCTACAATATGAATACCACTCGACGCTAGTGATCACCGATCGAGACTGAACAAAAATATAAACGCAACATGTAAAGTGTTGATCCCATGTTTCATGAGCTGAAATAAAGGATCCCAGACATTTTTCACATGCACAATTTTTTTTTTCTCTCAAATTATTTTCAAAACTTTTCTTACGTTCCTGTTAGTGAACATTTCTCCTTTGTCAAGATAATCCATCCACCTGACAGGTGTGGCATATCAAGAAACTGATTAAACAGCATGAGCATTAAACAGGTGCCCGCTTGTGCTGGGAACAGTAAAAGGCCACAATAAAGCAGTTTTGTGACATAACATAATGCCACAGATGTCTCAAGTTTTGGAGGAGCTTGCAATTGGACAACAGGACAACAGGACAACAGGACAACAGGACAACAGGACTGCAGGAATGTCCACCAGAGCTGTTTAATATTCATTTCTCTACCATAAGCCGCCTCCGTCATTTTAATGAATTTGTCAGTATGTCCAACTGGCCTCACAACCGTAGACTGCGTGTAACCACACCAGCCCAGGACCGGGATTGTCTGAAAACCAGCCACCCAGACAGCTGATGAAACTGTAGGTTTGCACAACCTAAACATTTATACCCAAACTGTCAGAAACCATCTCAAGGAAGCTCATCTGCACGTTGTCATCACCAGGGTCTTGACCTGACTGCAGTCCGCGTCGTAACGTCATGTTTCAGCGTGATAATGCCCATGTTGCAATAATCTGCATACCCACCAGATATGTCACCCATTGAGCCTGTTTGGGATGCCCTGGATCAACGGCATTAAACGGTTCTGCAGACGTTTATCCCTCCATAACTGGCTACCAGACCATTGCAGCTCTGTGGGTGTAACATTTATTGACAATTTTGAAACCTTCTGGAAACAAAGATTGTATTATGAGGATGGGATCCAAATAATTTGGGTTCCTGGATCTGTTTTATTTATTTAACTAGGCAAGTAATAACAAATTCTTATTTTCAATTATGGCCTAGGAACAGCCTTTTTCATTATTATTTGGTATTTTATTAGGATCCCCATTAGCTGTTGCAAAAGCAGCACCTTCTTCCTGGGGTCCTACTCTTCCTTCTCTTCCTTCCACACAAAACATGAAACATGACATAACACATAACATGTTGTCATTTAGTTTATTTCACCTTTATTTAACCAGGTGGGCTAGTTGAGAACAAGTTCTGTTTTACAACTGCGACCTGGCCAAGATAAAGCAAAGCAGTGCGACACAAACAGAGTTACACATGGAATAAACAAGTGTACAGTCAATAACACAATAGACAAGTCTATATACAGTGTGTGCAAATGGTGTGAGGAGGTAGGCAATAAATAGGCCATAGTAGCGAAGTAATTACAATTTAGCAGATTAACACTGGAGTGATCGATGAGCAGATGATGTGCAAGTAGAAATACTGGTGTGCAAAAGAGCAGACAAGTAAATAAAAACAGTATGGAGATGAGGTAGGTAGATTGGGTGGGCTATTTACAGATGGACTATGTACAGCTGCAGCGATCGGTTAGCTGCTCAGATAGCTGATGTTTAAAGTTAGTGAGGCAAATGTAAGTCTCCAGCTTTAGAGACAAGAGACAAGACAGAGCAAACTGGCTCTAACCAGAAAAGAAAGGAATGGTGCATAACTGAGCAAGAGGAAAAGTACATTAGAGTGTCTAGTTTGACAGACGCCTCACAAGTCCTCAACTGGCAGCTTCATAGTACCTGAAACACCAGTCTCAACGTTAACAGTGAAGAGGCAACTCCGGGATGCTGGCCTTCTAGGCAGAGTTGCAAAGAAAAAGCTGTTGACGTTGAGACTGGTGTTTTGCGGGTACCATTTAAGGAAGCTGCCAGTTGAGAACTAGTGAGGCGTCTCAAAACTTTTGAATGGTAGTGTACATACACACATACACACATACACACATACACACATACAAACACACACACATACACACATACACACATACACACATACACACATACACACATACACACATACACACATACATACAAACACACACTTTTTTTTAGAATATACTGTACCTTTATTATTCCCCCCAAACCCCACCACTCCAATTGGAGTAAACAAGGCTTCTACCTTCAGTTTATACATACTATACATATTTTACAGAATCTATTTTACAATAGTAATATTTAGTTAGTTTTTTGTCCATCCAGTTAGATTTTTATTTGTAACTGTGCTATTTCACAACATTTCTGAACCTGTATACATTTTACAGAGGATGTATGTTTTACATTGGTTCTCTTGTTATTAGTCCCAGCCTTCAGCGCCATTCAACCCCTCCCATATATCTCTCAACACCATTCATTATGGATTGCCATATATTTTTCAACTGTGCTGTGATGCTTCACACAATTATGGAACCTTTCTATTCTCATAGCTTCTACAGATTGTACATTAAAGATAAAGCTTGTAAATTAAAGATAACATTTTTTGCTAAAATAATTATTATATTATTGATCAATTGACTATGACTTTTCAAATCACCCAGTATTGCTATCTGCAGCGTTAGTTCTAGGTAAATGTTCCCATTCCTGGACCTGTGATCAAAAACGAGCTCTATATGGACAGTACCAAAATAAATGATCTAATGACTCTGCCTCCTCATAGCAGAATCTGCAGAGCTGGGAAGATTGTATCCCCCATATATTTAACATTATATTGGATGCAAGAACTTTGTATAATAATTTAAATAGAAAAATTAGAAGTTTTGAAGCATTGTTTTGCGTATCAATTCATAAACCTGGTGCCATAGAATCAATACATCAAAAATCTCTTCTCAACTATTTTGCAATTTATATCGCACAGCTGTCAATTTTTTGGTCCTTAAATTAAATGTGTATATATTTGTATTGCTCATTTTCTTTAACCATTTTTGGTCTTTAATGCAGGGCCGACAGACAAGTTCATTACTTTTCCCCCTTCCACTTGCCTCTTCCGTTTTTGTGGTAAGGCTGCAATTAGTTGGTTGTAATTTTGGGTAGAGCAGACATTTCCATATGTCCGTGTTAATTGCATGTGTGACATAACTCCACCAGTCCTATTTATGATATCATTGTACAGAGACAATACCTTTTTTTATTTGAGTGAAAAATTCGTTTTTTTTAAATCAATTAGTATATTTGAGTTTAACCACAATATTTGTTGTATTATTTGTTCTGTCTTTTCAGGTGGATTAAACTGAAATTGCAACCAACTTTCTAAGTCTTGTTTAAAAAATAACAATATTTTGGAGAATATTTCATCTTCAAATAACCAAAATTGAGCAGGTTGTAATCTGAATAAAGGGAAAAAGGCCATTCTTGAACATAGGATGAGACATTCCTACCAATTTACTAGAGAACCAGTTTGGATTTAAGTATAACTTTTGTATGACTGATGCCTTTAGTGAGGGGTCTAAAGCTTTAATATTTAATCATTTCTGCCCTCCGAATTCATATTTGTCATATAAATAGGCCCTTTTCAATTTTGTCTGGCTTGCCATTCCAAATAAAATGCTATATTTTTTGTTCATATAATTTAAAAAGCAGGTCACTAGGTGTAGGCAAAACCATAAGCAAATAGGTAAACTGTTATATAACTAAAGAGTCAATCAGGGTGATTTTTCCACAAATAGACAGGTATTTTCCTATCAATGGTAGCAAGATCTTATCTATTTTTGCTAACTTTCTATAAAAATGTATTGGAGTGAGATCATTTCTTTCTTTCGGGATATGTATACAGAGTATTCCCACATCCCCGTCAACCCATTTTATTGGTAAATATAGTAATGTAAAAGTTGAAACATTTTGTGATCCAATACGTATAAAAAAAATAATGTTAATTCATAGAGTTTAGAAAAAAAAGTATCTTGGTGAAAGGCTCTTGATCCTCTGAGGCCATGGAGGAATTCTAATTGTGATTTTAAAAGAAAACGTGAATCATCAGCGTATTGGATCTCAGCGTACATTTATTATTATTGGATCTCATTTTAACAGCTAACATTTCAATGGCAGTAATAACATTTTGATGGCTATAATAAATCGATATGCTGATACTGGACAACCTTGTTTTACTCCTCTTGACAGTTAAAAAAACGTTGAGATTATTTACTATTTTACAACTAGCTTTACAAAACTTTAACCCATTTTATAAGAGAGTCTCCAAAATTGAAATATTCCAGGAATTTATATATAAAATCCAGTCGTATTTGATCAAAAACCTTTTCAAAATCAGCCCTGAAAACCAGGCCTGGTTTCCCCAATATTTCATAGTATTCTATTGTTTCCAGTTCTTGTCTTATATTTTCTCCAATGTATCGTCCATGTAAAAAACATGTCCAATTAGGATGAATAATATCGGACAATACCTTTTCAATTCTATGCGCCAAGCATTGAGCTCAAATTGTTACATCACAATACTGAAGTGTAAGTGTATTTTTTTAAATGGACAGGATCTTTGTATTTACACCACTTGGATCCTGTTTCAGTAATAGTGATATCAGACCTTCTTATTGCGTGTCTGATAATCTACCATTTATATAGGACTGGTTAAAACATGATAATAATGGTCCTCTGAGTATATACACTACTCAAAAAAATAAAGGGAACACTTAAACAACACAATGTAACTCCAAGTCAATCACACTTCTGTGAAATCAAACTGTCCACTTAGGAAGCAAGACTGATTGATAATACATTTCACATGCTGTTGTGCAAATGGAATAGACAACAGGTGGAAATTATAGGCAATTAGCAAGACACCCCCAATAAAGGAGTGGTTCTGCTGCTGGTGACCACAGACCACTTCTCAGTTCCTATGCTTCCTGGCTGATGTTTTGGTCACTTTTGAATGCTGGTGGTGCTTTCACTCTAGTGGTAGCATGAGACGGAGTCTACAAACCACACAAGTGGCTCAGGTAGTGCAGCTCATCCGTTTCCATTTTAATTTTGAGTGTGACTCCAAACCCAGACCTCCATGGGTTGATACATTTGATTTCCATTGATAATTTTTGTGTGATTTTGTTGTCAGCACATTCTACTATGTAAAGAAAAAACTGGTGTGCCATCCAGCCCTTGTTACATCTGTTGTCAATTGAATGAGACCAAAGCGCAGAGTGGAAAGTGTTCATCGTACTTTATTAAATGAACACTAAAAAAATATAAACAACCGTAAAGCTAAACAGCAACTATACAAAGTTAAGATCCCACAAACTAAGGTGGGAAAAAGGCTGCCTAAGTATGATTCCCAATCAGAGACAACGATAGACAGCTGACTCTGATTGGGAACCTTAACCGGCCAACAAAGACATAGAAAACTAGAATGCCCACCCAAATCACACCCTGACCTAACCAAATAGAGAAATAAAAAGGCTCTCTAATGTCAGGGCACGGTATGCCATCCAGCCCTGTATTTTTCCTGGACTTAAAGTCTTTAATTGCATCAAGAAGTTCCTCCTCTGTAATTTGGCCTTCATATGAGTCTTTCTGTGCAGATGTTAATTTTACATTATTAATAGGAAAAAAATCCCAAAAATTAGCTTCGGTTAGTGGAGATGGAGGAGACTGAAACAAAATCATATTCTTAAAGTACTTCCTTTTCAAAATATCATTTGGTGAATGATGCGTGACATTCCAGTTCGCTTTATTTTTCCTCCAACTTATTCTGAGTCTCTATAGTACAGTTTTTATTGCTATCTAGCTGTACTGTTAGTCCTTATATTCCCTTAGTTAATATGGACTCTTTTGATCTAAATTGCTTTTGTTTTATAGATGAGTACTGAATTGCTTGGCCTCTAAAGGCACATTTAAAGTGTCCAATACAATAAGAGAATCAGCTGTACCTATGTTATGTCTGAAAAAGTCTGTTATAAATTCTTCTGTCCTAGTTCTAAACAATTTATCATCTAGTAGGCTTTGATTAAATGTCCAATATCCTCGCCCACATGTAAATTCTGTAAGAGTAATATATATATGCCAATTATGTGATGATCCGACTGCATTCTGTCCCCTATCAACACCTTTTAAACTTCTGGTGCCAGAGAGAATGCCATGAGAAAGTAGTCAAGAGGACTAGCTTGATTAAGCCTCTGCCATCTATATCTCACTAGGTCAGGGTATGTAACCCTCCATATATCCACTAATTCCAATATATCCATGATAGTTGTAGTGTGATTTAGTGCCTGAGGATGATAGTTGTAGTGTGATTTAGTGCCTGAGGGTGATAGTTGTAGTGTGATTTAGTGCCTGAGGGTGATAGTTGTAGTGTGATTTAGTACCTGAGGGTGATAGTTGTAGTGTGATTTAGTGCCTGAGGGTGATAGTTGTAGTGTGATTTAGTGCCTGAGGATGATAGTTGTAGTGTGATTTAGTGCCTGAGGGTGATAGTTGTAGTGTGATTTAGTGCCTGAGGGTGATAGTTGTAGTGTGATTTAGTGCCTGAGGGTGATAGTTGTAGTGTGATTTAGTGCCTGAGGGTGATAGTTGTAGTGTGATTTAGTGCCTGAGGGTGATAGTTGTAGTGTGATTTAGTGCCTGAGGGTGATAGTTGTAGTGTGATTTAGTGCCTGAGGGTGATAGTTGTAGTGTGATTTAGTGCCTGAGGGTGATAGTTGTAGTGTGATTTAGTGCCTGAGGGTGATAGTTGTAGTGTGATTTAGTGCCTGAGGGTGATAGTTGTAGTGTGATTTAGTGCCTGAGGGTGATAGTTGTAGTGTGATTTAGTGCCTGAGGGTGATAGTTGTAGTGTGATTTAGTGCCTGAGGGTGATAGTTGTAGTGTGATTTAGTGCCTGAGGGTGATAGTTGTAGTGTGATTTAGTGCCTGAGGGTGATAGTTGTAGTGTGATTTAGTGCCTGAGGGTGATAGTTGTAGTGTGATTTAGTGCCTGAGGGTGATAGTTGTAGTGTGATTTAGTGCCTGAGGGTGATAGTTGTAGTGTGATTTAGTGCCTGAGGGTGATAGTTGTAGTGTGATTTAGTGCCTGAGGGTGATAGTTGTAGTGTGATTTAGTGCCTGAGGGTGATAGTTGTAGTGTGATTTAGTGCCTGAGGGTGATAGTTGTAGTGTGATTTAGTGCCTGAGGGTGATAGTTGTAGTGTGATTTAGTGCCTGGGGGTGATAGTTGTAGTGTGATTTCCTTTACGGTCCATAGAGGTATTTAGGACCGTATTGAAATCTCCCACCATAATAATAGTCTAGTGTTGCTTGTAGAGTTGATACATTTGTATATATATTTTCAAAGAAGCTTGGATCATCATTATTCAGACCGTATAGGTTAATAAGCCATATCTGTTTATTGTCCAATAACATTTTTTAAATAATCCATCTAGGATCTGTTTCGGACAATTTGTACATTTGGATCAAAATGAATGTTAATTAATATCATCACCCCTTTTGAATGTCTTTGCCCATGGGAGGAATATATTTATCCCCCCAGTCCTTTTTCCACAAAACTTCATTAATCTAAAATTGTTGAATGAGTTTCCAGTAAACAATATATACTATATTCCTTCTCTTTTAGCCAGGTAAATACTGATTGTCTTTTCTTATTATCTGCTAGGCCATTACTATCATGACACAAGGCGAGACCCAGATGCAGACACAGGAGGCAGATGGTTGGAGTCTTACAATGTTTATTAATCCAACAGGGTAAGGCAGGCGAATGGTCATGGACAGGCAAAAGGTCAAAACCAGTTCAGTGTCCAAAGGGTACCGAAGGGCAGGCAGAATCAAGGTCAGGGCAGGCAGGATGACCAGGCAGGATGACCAGGCAGGATGACCAGGCAAGATGACCAGGTAGGATGACCAGGCAGGATGACCAGGCAGGATGAACTGGGAGGACTATCAAAAAGAGAATAGCAAAAGGAGTACGGGAAAAACACGTTGGTTGACATGACAAACATACAAGACGAACTGGCACAGAGAGACGGGAAACACAGGGATAAATACACTGGCACAGAGAGACAGGAAACACAGGGATAAATACACTGGTACAGAGAGACAGGAAACACAGGGATAAATACACTGGTACAGAGAGACAGGAAACACAGGGATAAATACACTGGTACAGAGAGACAGGAAACACAGGGATAAATACACTGGTACATAGAGACAGGAAACACAGGGATAAATACACTGGCACAGAGAGACAGGAAACACAGGGATAAATACACTGGCACAGATCGACAGGAAACACAGGGATAAATACACTGGTACAGAGAGACAGGAAACACAGGGATAAATACGCTGGTACAGAGAGACAGGAAACACAGGGATAAATACACTGGTACAGGGAGACAGGAAACAGGGATAAATACACTGGCACAGAGAGACAGGAAACACAGGGATAAATACACTGGGGAAAACAAGCGACACCTGGAGGAGGTGGAGACAATAACGAGGCAGGTGAAACTGATCAGGGTGTGACTATTACAATTATAACTGTCTATACTTATTTCACCACTTACCATGATGAAACACAATTATGCCCGGCAGACCACCACCGACCCCCCCGGATCCCATGCCCCTTGAGAGACCGAGATCCATCCTTCAAAAAAAGCTCACAGAACAGAACCAGATCAACCGCCAAATGCATTTCCATCGCCCTCACCTCGATTTGCATTATATATATCAATAAAAAAAAATATATATATATATTATAAAAATCCTGTTTATCTTATTTTCCATAATTAGTTGTTAATATTTGTAGTAATGTAGGCAATTTATGCAAAGGATTTTTACCTCTCACAAGTGTCGTCAAACTTAATTATGGTGTTGGAGTTGTGCTTGGCCAGGCAGTCGTGGGTGAACAGGGAGTACAGGAGGGGACTGAGCACGCACCCCTGAGTGGCCCCAGTGTTAAGGATCAGCGTGGCAGATGTGTTGTTGCCTACTCTTACCACCTGGGGGCGGTCCTAGGGTACTTAGCTTATTTATGAGCTTTGTGGACAGTATGGTGTTTAACTCTGAGCTGTAGTCAATTAACAACATTCTCATATAGCTGTTCCTTTTGTCCAAGTAGGAAAGGGCAGTTTGGAGTGCAATTGAGATTATGACTTTCTAGAAGGGTTATGGATGTAGGATTAGGGTGAGTCCTTGTGCTATACCTGATGTTATGGGGAACCAGTGAATAGAAACAGGTATATATTTAAGCAATAAGGCATGAGAACCTGGGGATTATTTGTGTGGTAACTCTTGACTAAACAAGCTTTAGGAGGAAATGATCACATGATAATTCCCGGGTTCGAGTGCCTTTTTGCTTTAATAAATTGGTTGCCGACATATATAAAGAAAAGATTAACAACATGTTTTCATTAAACTTTATTTTAATGAGTACATTAGGTTTAGTAAATACTTCCACTAGATTATATAGTTTTGGCCAAACAGGCTGGTTGTTATTTCTATTGGGATGTTTTGACCCAATTGTGTTTTATATTCATTCCCCGTTGCTATGCTAAACAAATAATTGGCATGTAGCTAGCGGAATTTCAATGATGCCAAGAACTTCAGTAAATAGTGAAGAGGGGTGGCAGGTAGCCTAGTGGTTAGAGCATTGGGCCAGTAACGGAAAGGTTGCTAGATTGAATTCCTGAGCTGACAAGGTAAATCTGAATCCCCTGAACAAGGCAGTTAACCTACTGTTCGAATGCAGTCATTGTAAATAAGAATTTGTTCTTAACTGACTTGCGTAGTTAAATAAAACATATTTATTTTAATGAATAATTTATAAATAGGCAACGAACTTAAGCAAATATTGATTTAATTAATCATTTATAAATACAGTGTCACAGAAAGTATTCAGACCCTTTGACTTATTCCACATTTATGTTACAGCATTAATTCAAAATTGATTCAATATTTTTTCCCATCTACCCATCTACACCCATTACCCATCTACACCCATTACCCATCTACACACATTACCCATCTACCCACATTACCCATCTACACACATTACCCATCTACACACATTACCCATCTACACACATTACCCTTCTACCCATCTACCCACATTACCCATCTACACGCATTACCCATCTACACGCATTACCCATCTACGCGCATTACCCATCTACCCATCTACACACATTACCCATCTACACACATTACCCATCTACCCATCTACACACATTACCCATCTACATGCATTACCCATCTACCCACATTACCCATCTACACACATTACCCCTCTACCCATCTACCCATCTACACACATTACCCATCTACACGCATTACCCATCTACCCACATTACCCATCTACACACATTACCCATCTACCCATCTACACCCATTACCCATCTACACCCATTACCCATCTACACGCATTACCCATCTACACGCATTACCCATCTACACACATTACCCATCTATACACATTACCCATCTACACACATTACCCATCTACCCATCTACACGCATTACCCATCTACACACATTACCCATCTACCCATCTACACACATTACCCATCTAGCCATCTACCCATCTACACACATTACCCATCTACCCATCTACACACATTACCCATCTACCCATCTACACACATTACCCATCTACACACATTACCCATCTACACACATTACCCATCTACCCATCTACCCACATTACCCATCTACCCATCTACACGCATTACCCATCTACCCACATTACCCATCTACCCATCTACACGCATTACCCATCTCCCCATCTACACGCATTACCCATCTACCCATCTACACCCATTACCCATCTACCCACATTACCCATCTACACGCATTACCCATCTACCCATCTACACGCATTACCCATCTACCCATCTACCCATCTACACCCATTACCCATCTACCCATCTACACCCATCTACCCATCTACACGCATTACCCATCTACCCATCTACCCACATTACCCATCTACCCATCTACCCACATTACCCATCTACACACATTACCCATCTACCCATCTACACATATTACCCCATAATTGTGAAAACATGTTTTTGAAATTTGTGCAAATTGATTGAGAATGAAATATCGAATTTATAGTAGTAAATATCAAGTTTGGATAAGCCTTCACATCTCTGAGTCAATACTTTGTAGAAGCATTTTTGGCAGCAATTTAAGTCAACTTGTGTATTTATTTATTTTACCTTAATATAACTTGGCCCATCAGTGAAGAACACATTCTTATTTTCATGACAGCCTAGTCACACAGCCTAGTTCAGAATGACAGAATGACCTTGTCAGCTTGAGGATTTGATCTGGCAACCTTTTGGTTACTAGTCCAACACGCTAACCACTAGGCTACCCCAGGTGTGTCTGTATCAGCTAGCATATCTGGATTTGGGCATTTTCTCCCATTCTTCCTTGCAGATTTTTGTCAAGCATGCAGCGGTGAACAGCAATCTTCAAGTCTTTCCACAGATTTTCAATGCGATTCAAGTCTGGGCTTTTGCTGGACCACTGAAGTAGTTTCTGCTTTAACATGAACTGCCAACTGTGGGAGCTAATATAGAAGTAATAAAAAAATACATATATTTTTAATTCAGGCTGTAGCACAACAAAATGTGAAAAAAATCAAGAGCTACGAATACTTTCTGAAGGCACTGTAGGCAACAACCAGCTGATTGTCGAGTCAATGAAGATAGTTATGAATGATATCTAGGATAACATGATTCTTTCTGTACAGATAATTGTACATTATTAACAGGAAAAAAATCCTTACAATTATATGTGGTTAGTGGAGATGGAGGATATTGACACGAAAACATATTCTTAAAGTACTTTACTTTCAAAATATGGTTCGGTGAATCATGTGTGACTCCATCATTTGTAACAAGTTTCAATACATTTTTTGGGGATTGAAAAAGAATATGGTGCATTTTTCTTCATATTCACTTTATTCTTTATAGTATTTTGGATCTTTCTTGAATAATTTCCTACATTTATGTATATTTTTCCTCTAACTTAATTAATATGTGCCTCTACGGTACAGTTTTTATTGCTATCTAACTGTACTGTTAGTCCTTATATTCCCTTTGTTAATATGGACTGCTTTGACCTAAATTGCTTTTGTTTTATAGATGAGTACTGAATTGCATGGCCTCTAAAGGCACATTTAAAAGTGTCCCATACAATAATGGGATTTGCTGTAGCTATGCTATGTCGGATAAAGTCAGTTATGAATTCTTCTGTCCTAGTTATAAACAAATGACGCTAGCCTTTTCAGTGAATGGGCTAGCAGAGATGTGAACAACCTCCCCCCTCTCCTGTTAGGGGGGGGCAGTTTTACTACTTAACCCCCAGTCATAAATTCTGTAAAGAGACTCTCCCTGGTCATTCAGAATGGAGAGAGACAGTAAGACAAAGGGATTCTCCCACCCAATTCTACTAAGCAAACCCCAGCGTGAGCTGTAGTGGCGACTTGTTGAATATCCACTGTACATAACGAAAAGTCACTCAAGTTCGGAATACCGCGAGGATTTGTCCTCATGTTTAAAAGGGCTAATTCTAATGTCAAGCCTTACAGGCCAGGAAACGTGGGTGCTTGCTCTACACGTGAAATGGTATGAACTCTGAACTATTGATGACTCAAGAAGAAGTGAGTCCAAGATGACAGCCTAACAGACTGCAGCTGGAAAGGTAGCAAATCTAGTAAGAGAACACTGATCGACGTGGACAAATCTCCAGAGTGAGATGAACCTTTCAGACCACCTGATGACCCGGAAGATTCTACAAAGGACAGGGCAAACCAGAGCCTCACATCACCAGCTTCACGTAAATACAGTGCATTGCTATTCTGAATGAGCGATCTTTATTTTATCTTTATTGGCATATGTATTTATGTGAGAATAGTTCCCAGGTCCCTTAGAAAGAACAATGTCCCTTAGTCATCCTTCCGAAACCCCCTTCTCTTCTCTCTGAATCTAACGTGTTATAGCCCAATTGTTTTTGTTTAGTCAACTAGAGACGGTATAATGTTATTACGTATTGTATATTCTGTGATTGTTTAAATAGTTAGTAAATAAAAAAAATTGCAAATTGGATGATTTATAGTAAAGTCTGGGTTTGAGCAGATAACCAACAATTTACAATGTTCAGATGAGACTGACAAAGGTAATAATAATTCATTAATAGGAGATTAGCTAGCTTTTTCAATCAGAAATTTGCATCAGGGACACTGTAAAGTCCATGGAGAAAAAGAGCACCTCCTCCCAGCTGCTCCCAGCTGCCCACTGCACTGAGAAACACTGTCACCACCAATAAATCCACCATAATTGAGAATTTCAATAAGCATTTTTCTACGGCTGGCCATGCTTTCCACCTGGCTACAACTACCCCGGTCAACAGCTCTGCACCCCCCACAACAACTTGCCCAAGCCTCCCCATTTCTCCGTCACCCAAATCCAGATAGCTGATGTTCTGAAAGAGCTGCAAAATCTGGGCCGCTACAAATCAGCCGTGCCAGACAATCTGGACCGTCTATTTAAAAAATGATTGGCCGCAATTGTTGCAACCCCTCTTACTATCCTGTTCAACCTCTCTTTCGTATCATCTGAGATCCCCAAAGATTAGCAAGCTGCCGCGGTCATCCCCCTCTTCAAAGGGGGAGACACTCTAGACCCAAATTGCTACATACCTATATCTATCCTACCCTGCCTTTCTAAGGTCTTCGAAAGCAAAGTTAACCAACAGATTACCTATCCCACCGTACCTTCTCCGCTATGCAATCTGGTTTCCGAGCTGGTCATGGGTGCACCTCAGCCACGCTCAAGGACCTAAACGATATCATAACTGCCATCGATAAGAGACAATACTGTGCAGCTGTATTCATCGTCCTGGCCAAGGCTTTTAACTCTGTCAATCACCACATCGTTATTGGCACTCAACAGCCTTGGTTTCTCAAATGACTGCCTCGCCTGGTTCACCAACAACTTCGCACACAGAGTTCAGTGTGTCAAATCGGAGGGCCTGTTGTTTGGACCTCTGGCAGTCTCTATGGTTGTGACACAGGGTTCAATTCTCGGGCCGATGCTTTTCTCTGTATACATCAATGATGTCGCTCTTGCTGCTGGTGATTCTCTGATCCATCTCTACGCAGACGATACCATTCTGTATACTTCTGGCCCTTCTTGGACACTGTGTTAACTAACCCCCAGATGAGCTTCAATGCCATACAACTCTCCTTCCATGGCCTCCAACTGATCTTAAATGCATGCTCTTCAACCGATCGCTTACCGCACCTGCCTGCCCGTCAGGCATCACTACTCTGCACAGTTCTGGCTTAGAATATGTGGGCAACTACACATACCTAGGTGTCTGGTTATATTATAAACTCTCCTTCCAGACTCATATTAAGCATCTCCAATCCTAAATTAAATCTAGAATTGGCTTCCTATTTCAAAACAAAGCATCCTTCACTCATGCTGCCAAACATACCCTCGTAAAACGGACTATCCTAACAATCCTTGACTTCGGCGATGAAATTTTACAAAATAGCCTTCAACACTCTACTCAACAAATTGGAAGCAGTCTATCACAGTGCCATCCGTTTTGTCACCAAAGCCCCATATGCTACCCACCACTGCAACCTGTATGCTCTCGTTGGCTGGCCCTCGCTTCATATTCATTGCCAAATCCACTGGCTCCAGGTCATCTATAATTCTTTGCTAGGTAAAGCCCCGCCTTATCTCAGCTCACTGGTCACATAGCAGCACTCAGCCATAGCACGCGCTCCAGCAGGTATATTTCACTGGTCACCCCCAAAGCCAACTCCACCTTTGGCTGCCTTTCCTTCCAGTTCTCTGCTGCCAATGACTGGAACGAAGTGCAAAAATCATTGAAGATAACTTTAATCACCTGCTGTCAGAACAGCTCACAGATCACTGCACCTGTACATAGCCCATCTGTCAGTAGCCCATCGAACTATCTCATCCCCATTCCGTTATTTTGTTTTTGCTCCTTTGCACCCCAGTATCTCCACTTGCACATTCATCTTCTGCACTATCACTCCAGTGTTTAATTGATCAACTGTAATTATTTCGCCATTATGGCCTATTTATTGCCTTACCTCCATTATCTTACCTCATTTGCCGACACTGTATATATACTTTTCTATTGTGTTATTGACTGTATGTTTGTTTACTCCATGTCTAACTCTGTGTTGTTGTTTGTGTCGCACTGCTTTGCTTTATCTTGGCCAGGTCGCAGTTGTAAATTATAACTTGTTCTCAACTGGCCTACCTGGTTAAATAAAGGTGAAATATATTGACCAGATGTTAGAATATATGAAGAGATATATTGGGAAAATTACAACTTTTTAATCTGAACATTTTACGTGGTTCCTAGTTATTTACATTTACATGATTAGTTTAATCACATAATAATAATTACAGAGAATTGTTTGATAAAATAACAGTCTTCACAACAGTCTTCACCTTTAGTGATACTAAAGACATGACACAAGTTATCATCCAGTAGGCTTTCATTTAATTTCCAATATCCTCGCCCCAGTGGAAATTCTGTAAGAGTATAATGTGATGATCCGACCGCATTCTGTCCCCTATCAACACTTTTTTTTTTTTACAAATGGTGCCAGAGAGAATGGCATAAGAAAGTAATCAATAAGACTACTAGCTTGATCAAGCCGCTGCCATGTTTTATTTATTTATTTATTTTATTTCACCTTTATGTAACCAGGTAGGCAAGTTGAGAACAAGTTCTCATTTACAATTGCGACCTGGCCAAGATAAAGCAAAGCAGTTCGACACATACAACGACACAGAGTTACACATGGAGTAAAACAAACATACAGTCAATAATACAGTAAAAAAAACAAACAAGTCTATATACAATGTGAGCAAATTAGGTGAGAAGGGAGGTAAAGGCAAAAAAGGCCATGGTGGCAAAGTAAATACAATATAGCAAGTAAAACACTGGAATGGTAGTTTTGCAATGGAAGAATGTGCAAAGTAGAAATAAAAATAATGGGGTGCAAAGGAGCAAAATAAATAAATAAATTAAATACAGTTGGGAAAGAGGTAGTTGTTTGGGCTAAATTATAGGTGGGCTATGTACAGGTGCAGTAATCTGTAAGATGCTCTGACAGTTGGTGCTTAAAGCTAGTGAGGGAGATAAGTGTTTCCAATTTAAGAGATTTTTGTAGTTCGTTCCAGTCATTGGCAGCAGAGAACTGGAAGGAGAGGCGGCCAAAGAAAGAATTGGTTTTGGGGGTGACTAGAGAGATATACCTGCTGGAGCGTGTGCTCCATGTATATCTCACTAGTTCAGGGTATTTAAGCCTCCATATTTCCACTAATTCTTATATACCCGTGACATTCATAATTTCCTTAAATGCCTGAGGGTGATTGTGTTAATGGGATTTATCTGTTAATTGAACGATTAGAATATTCCACCCTGAAACATATAATTGTATGGAATTGATTAGAATGTATGAAATCATAATCAATAAATGTGTAGTCCTAGTCAGAATTAGTATAATAATATAATATAGCTAATGTTAATGTCATTATGGTATTTTAAACACAGACTGTCTGAGCTCGGTGCTGACCTGACTAAAGATTTGGGAGGGAACGGGGAGTAAGTCTCAAGGTCAAGGTCTCCCTAATCTATGTTGGCTGGGTAGTGAGACAGTATGTGTGTAGGATATCTACTGTTTGTGTGTGTATGTATGTGTGTAGGATATCTACTGTTTGTGTGTGTATGTATGTGTGTAGGATATCTACTGTTTGTGTGTGTATGTATGTGTGTAGGATACCTACTGTTTGTGTGTGTATGTATGTGTGTAGGATATCTACTGTTTGTGTGTGTATGTATGTGTGTAGGATACCTACTGTTTGTGTGTGTATGTATGTGTGTAGGATATCTACTGTTTGTGTGTGTATGTATGTGTGTAGGATACCTACTGTTTGTGTGTGTATGTGTGTGTAGGATACCTACTGTTTGTGTGTGTATGTATGTGTGTAGGATACCTACTGTTTGTGTGCGTAGGATACCTACTGTTTGTGTGGAAGTATGTGTGTAGGATACCTACTGTTTGTATGGAAGTATGTGTGTAGGATACCTACTGTTTGTGTGTGTATGTATGTGTGTAGGATATCTACTGTTTGTGTGTGTATGTATGTGTGTAGGATACCTACTGTTTGTGTGTGTATGTATGTGTGTAGGATACCTACTGTTTGTGTGCGTAGGATACCTACTGTTTGTGTGGAAGTATGTGTGTAGGATATCTACTGTTTGTGTGGAAGTATGTGTGTAGGATACCTACTGTTTGTATGGAAGTATGTGTGTAGGATACCTACTGTTTGTGTGGAAGTATGTGTGTAGGGTATCTACTGTTTGTATGGAAGTACAGTGCTTTGCGAAAGTATTCGGCCCCCTTGAACTTTGCGACCTTTTGCCACATTTCAGGCTTCAAACATAAAGATATAAAACTGTATTTTTTTGTGAAGAATCAACAACAGGTGGGACACAATCATGAAGTGGAACGACATTTATTGGATATTTCAAACGTTTTTAACAAATCAAAAACTGAAAAATTGGGCGTGCAAAATTATTCAGCCCCTTTACTTTCAGTGCAGCAAACTCTCTCCAGAAGTTCAGTGAGGATCTCTGAATGATCCAATGTTGACCTAAATGACTAATGATGATAAATACAATCCACCTGTGTGTAATCAAGTCTCCGTATAAATGCACCTGGACTGTGATAGTCTCAGAGGTCCGTTAAAAGCGCAGAGAGCATCATGAAGAACAAGGAACACACCAGGCAGGTCCGAGATACTGTTGTGAAGACGTTTAAAGCCGGATTTGGATACAAAAAGATTTCCCAAGCTTTAAACAACCCAAGGAGCACTGTGCAAGCGATAATATTGAAATGGAAGGAGTATCAGACCACTGCAAATCTACCAAGACCTGGACCTCCCTCTAAACTTTCAGCTCATACAAGGAGAAGACTGACCAGAGATGCAGCCAAGAGGCCCATGATCACTCTGGATGAACTGCAGAGATCTACAGCTGAGGTGGGAGACTCTGTCCATAGGACAACAATCAGTCGTATATTGCACAAATCTGGCCTTTATGGAAGAGTGGCAAGAAGAAAGCCATTTCTTAAAGATATCCATAAAAAGTGTTGTTTAAAGTTTGCCACAAGCCACCTGGGAGACACACCAAACATGTGGAAGAAGGTGCTCTGGTCAGATGAAACCAAAATTGAACTTTTTGGCAACAATGCAAAACGTTATGTTTGGCGTAAAAGCAACACAGCTCATCACCCTGAACACACCATCCCCACTGTCAAACATGGTGGTGGCAGCATCATGGTTTGGGCCTGCTTTTCTTCAGCAGCGACAGGGAAGATGATTAAAATTGATGGGAAGATGGATGGAGCCAAATACAGGACCATTCGGGAAGAAATCCTGATGGAGTCTGCAAAAGACCTGAGACTGGGACGGAGATTTGTCTTCCAACAAGACAATGATCCAAAACATAAAGCAAAATCTACAATGGAATGGTTCAAAAATAAACATATCCAGGTGTTAGAATGGCCAAGTCAAAGTCCAGACCTGAATCCAATCGAGAATCTGTGGAAAGAACTGAAAACTGCTGGTCACAAATGCTCTCCATCCAACCTCACTGAGCTCGAGCTATTTTGCAAGGAGGAATGGGAAAAATTTCAGTCTCTCGATGTGCAAAACTGATAGAGACATACCCCAAGCGACTTACAGCTGTAATCGCAGCAAAAGGTGGTGCTACAAAGTATTAACATAAGGGGGCTGAATAATTTTGCACGCCCAATTTTTCAGTTTTTGATTTGTTAAAAAAGTTTGAAATATCCAATAAATGTCGTTCCACTTCATGATTGTGTCCCACTTGTTGTTGATTCTTCACAAAAAAATACAGTTTTATATCTTTATGTTTGAAACCTGAAATGTGGCAAAAGGTCGCAAAGTTCAAGGGGGCCGAATACTTTTGCAAGGCACTGTATGTGTGTAGGATACCTACTGTTTGTGTGGAAGTATGTGTGTAGGATACCTACTGTTTGTGTGGAAGTATGTGTGTAGGATACCTACTGTTTGTATGGAAGTATGTGCGTAGGATACCTACTGTTTGTATGGAAGTATGTGCGTAGGATATCTACTGTTTGTGTGGAAGTATGTGTGTAGGATACCTACTGTTTGTATGGAAGTATGTGTGTAGGATACCTACTGTTTGTGTGGAAGTATGTGTGTAGGATACCTACTGTTTGTGTGGAAGTATGTGCGTAGGATACCTACTGTTTGTGTGGAAGTATGTGTGTAGGATACCTACTGTTTGTGTGGAAGTATGTGTGTAGGATACCTACTGTTTGTGTGGAAGTATGTGTGTAGGATACCTACTGTTTGTGTGGAAGTATGTGCGTAGGACACCTACTGTTTGTATGGAAGTATGTGTGTAGGATACCTACTGTTTGTATGGAAGTATGTGTGTAGGATACCTACTGTTTGTGTGGAAGTATGTGTGTAGGATACCTACTGTTTGTGTGGAAGTATGTGTGTAGGATACCTACTGTTTGTGTGGAAGTATGTGTGTAGGATACCTACTGTTTGTGTGGAAGTATGTGTGTAGGGTACCTACTGTTTGTGTGGAAGTATGTGTGTAGGACACCTACTGTATGTATGGAAGTATGTGTGTAGGACACCTACTGTTTGTGTGGAAGTATGTGTGTAGGATACCTACTGTTTGTATGGAAGTATGTGTGTAGGACACCTACTGTTTGTATGGAAGTATGTGTGTAGGATACCTACTGTTTGTGTGGAAGTATGTGTGTAGGACACCTACTGTTTGTGTGGAAGTATGTGTGTAGGACACCTACTGTTTGTATGGAAGTATGTGTGTAGGACACCTACTGTTTGTATGGAAGTATGTGTGTAGGATACCTACTGTTTGTGTGGAAGTATGTGTGTAGGATACCTACTGTATGTATGGAAGTATGTGTGTAGGACACCTACTGTATGTGTGGAAGTATGTTTATTTTTTTTATTTCACCTTTATTTAACCAGGTAGGCTAGTTGAGAACAAGTTCTCATTTGCAACTGCGACCTGGCCAAGATAAAGCATAGCAGTGTGAACAGACAACACAGAGTTACACATGGAGTAAACAATTAACAAGTCAATAACACAGTAGAAAAAAAATGGGCAGTCTATATACAATGTGTGCAAAAGGCATGAGGAGGTAGGCGAATAATACAATTTTGCAGATTAACACTGGAGTGATAAATGATCAGATGGTCATGTACAGGTAGAGATATTGGTGTGCAAAAGAGCAGAAAAGTAAATAAATAAAAAAAAACAGTATAAAAACAATATGGGAATGAGGTAGGTGAAAATGGGTGGGCTATTTACCAATAGACTATGTACAGCTGCAGCGATCGGTTAGCTGCTCGGATAGCTGATGTTTGAAGTTGGTGAGGGAGATAAAAGTCTCCAACTTCAGCGATTTTTGCAGTTCGTTCCAGTCCCAGGCAGCAGAGTACTGGAACGAAAGGCGGCCAAATGAGGTGTTGGCTTTAGGGATGATCAGTGAGATACACCTGCTGGAGCGCGAGCTACGGATGGGTGTTGCCATCGTGACCAGTGAACTGAGATAAGGCGGAGCTTTACCTAGCATGGACTTGTAGATGACCTGGAGCCAGTGGGTCTGGCGGCGAATATGTAGCGAGGGCCAGCCGACTAGAGCATACAAGTCGCAGTGGTGGGTGGTATAAGGTGCTTTGGTGACAAAACGGATGGCACTGTGATAGACTGCATCCAGTTTGCTGAGTAGAGTGTTGGAAGCCATTTTGTAGATGACATCGCCGAAGTCGAGGATCGGTAGGATAGTCAGTTTTACTAGGGTAAGCTTGGCGGCGTGAGTGAAGGAGGCTTTGTTGCGGAATAGAAAGCCGACTCTTGATTTGATTTTCGATTGGAGATGTTTGATGTGAGTCTGGAAGGAGAGGTTGCAGTCTAGCCAGACACCTAGGTACTTATAGATGTCCACATATTCAAGGTCGGAACCATCCAGGGTGGTGATGCTAGTCGGGCATGCGGGTGCAGGCAGCGATCGGTTGAAAAGCATGCATTTGGTTTTACTCACGTTTAAGAGCAGTTGGAGGCCACGGAAGGAGTGCTGTATGGCATTGAAGCTCGTTTGGAGGTTAGATAGCACAGTGTCCAATGACGGGCCGAAAGTGTATAGAATGGTGTCGTCTGCGTAGAGGTGGATCAGGGAATCGCCCGCAGCAAGAGCAACATCATTGATATACACAGAGAAAAGAGTCGGCCCAAGAATTGAACCCTGTGGCACCCCCATAGAGACTGCCAGAGGACCGGACAACATGCCCTCCGATTTGACACACTGAACTCTGTCTGCAAAGTAATTGGTGAACCAGGCAAGGCAGTCATCCGAAAAGCCGAGGCTACTGAGTCTGCCGATAAGAATATGGTGATTGACAGAGTCGAAAGCCTTGGCAAGGTCGATGAAGACGGCTGCACAGTACTGTCTTTTATCGATGGCGTAGGATACCTACTGTTTGTATGGAAGTATGTGTGTAGGATATCTACTGTTTGTGTGGAAGTATGTGGGTAGGATACCTACTGTTTGTGTGGAAGTATGTGCGCAGCTATAAAATGGATGTCTTTGTATTCTTGACTTTAGAACGTTCCCGTGAATAAACCTTATTGACTATCATAGCTGGGCCTCAGTCTGTTTCATTTCAATCAGTATCCTACAAATCCTGATTAACAGACTGAGTAGTTTAATTGAATTGGTTTATGAACAATGAGAACATAATTCTCTTAACAGATTGTATTGTGATTCTCCTTATGGTCCATAGAGGTATTAAAATCTCCCATCATAATAATAGAGTCTAGTGTTGCTTGTAGAGTTGATAAATTCGTGTATATTTTTTCTAAGACGCTTGGATAATCATTATTTGGACCGTATAGGTTAGTAAGTCGTAGATGTTTATTGTTAATTGATGTATTTAAAATAATCTCCCTACCTTGATGATCTGTTTGGACAATTTGCAAATTTGGATAAAAATGACCTTCAAATAGTACGAGATAAAACTCAAACTTTCATTAAATCACACATGCAGGGTACTCAATTAAAGCTACACTCGTTGTGAATCCAGCCAACATGTCAGATTTTAAAAATGCTTTTTTGGTTGAAAGCATGAGAATCTATTATCTGATAGCATGCACCCCCCCGAAACACATGAATGAGACGTAAACAAAAGAATTAGCGTAGCCGGCGCTACACAAAACGCAGAAATAAAATATAAAACATGCATTACCTTTGACGAACTTCATTGTTGGCACTCCAATATGTCCCATAAACATCACAATTGGTTCTTTTTTTCGATTAATTCCGTCCATGTATACCCAAAATGTCTATTTATAAAGCCCACCTGATCCAGAAAAAAACTGCTTTCGAAAACGCAACGTCATTACAAAATTTTTTAAAAGTTACCAAAATACTTCAAACTACTTTTGTAATCCAACTTTGGGTATTTGTAAACGTTAATAATCGATCAAACTATTTGAATTTGGCGCTCTGCATTTCCCCAGGCTATTGGCCAGAAGAGACGCTAGCGTCTCTATATCCGTAAGAGGTTTGCATGGTGAGCATTTTCACACAATGGCATCAGTTGGATTTCATTTAGCGGTTATCCCTTGTCCTGACTGTCAACACAAATCTTTACCACTTTTACTTGCTTGACACACATCCCACAAACACATCGCAGGAGTCTGGGTTCTGTTCTTTGTGCATCTGGCCACCATGCACTGTCTCCTTCCGGGAGCTGTGCAGGAGCAGTGCTTCATTTCCTCGTGAAAAGGCATAGAATCTTTGCTGCTGCCTTGGCCCACATATGTCTCTCATGTAGCCCATATGCCAGACTCATGATGAAGTCGCTCATGGGCATAGTGTTGTTTATCCACTGCTTGAACAACACGTGTGTGTTGATAGCAGCTAAGTCAAGCATGTTGTAGAACACAGCAACAGTACAGCCATCTGATCTAAAACACCCAGCAGCAGGTGTCTCCTTTCACAGAGTACAGCCATCTGATTCAAAACATCCACATCAACTTTATAATTTCACCAGGGGGAAATCAATTTTGTCATGTGCTTAAAAAGACGGAACATAAAACACGAAAACACAGAAACGACACAAAATAATTAATTCAAAGTGTTATAACTACATATTAAAGTGAAAGTGCAGTATACTGGAGGGACCAACAGGCTATATATTATGCATCCTAATGGCTGTTTGAATAAAACAGTCCCCTTATCTATCTGGTTTCATTTTCTTTTGAAGTCTCTTTTCTCTTGTCCGGCTGCTGTTGTGACTGAGATTTTGAGTGAAGGGGATGAGCGCTGTACTGTGAAATGCTTTTCAAGTTTTAGGAGGATGAGTTTGTGTACAGATTGGAGACTGATTCTTGATCTATACCAATTATCTTTCCCGTCGCCTTAATCAAAAGCTGAAGCTTGACTTGGTCTTGCATTCGCATGTTTCCGAACCTGCATATCAGACCAATGGACAGCACACTCTGCAGGACAGATTTATAGAACGTTTGTAAGACATGGCGGGCAACATTAAAATGGCTCAGTTTGCATAAAAAAAACATTTTCTGTTGCAACCTCCTTATCTTTGCAAAGGCACAGTCATTGCATTTCAATTTATTGTCTGTTTCGATTCCCAGGTACTTATATGTAGTCACTCTGTCATCATGATCTTCGTAGGGGTTAGTGGAGTTTTGTTCCTTCTGAAATCGATCCACACCGACCTATGGAACAGAATAGAGAAGAAAACATAAGGATTATTTTCCCATAGAAAAAACAACACGTTATACAGAAGAGCATAATGCTTATCTATAGATGGAAATGCTTATTGTGTAATAGTGACATACCTTTGTTTGGTTGTAATGCGTAACAGTGTCTGGTTTTCTCTTTATTGTGTCCCGGTTGATGGCAACGGTGGGATGAATGGTGCTCATGACAGAAACGGTCTCCCTAGCCTTGCTTTAGTGTGTGTGTTGTCTTGTCATTCTTCAGCACTGTTGTGGAGTGCCACGGCAGAGCAGGTGCCATATCTTGCACAGAGGGAGGGAGCTCCCATCTCGCTTTGTTCATGGTGCCAGCCAGACTTTATTTATTTGCAATCAACTTGTTCTCCAATGACAGTGAACTGAAGAAATTGTCCATGTGTCACGCCCTGGCCATAGAGAGGCTTTTTATTCTCTATTTTGGTGAGGCCAGGGTGTGACTAGGGTGGGCATTCTATGTTCCTTTTTCTATGTTTTTTGTATTTCTTTGTTTTTGGCCGGGTATGGTTCTCAATCAGGGACAGCTGTCTATCATTGTCTCTGATTGGGAACCATACTTAGGTAGCTCGTGCCCACATGGGTTTTGTGGGTAGTTGCTTTCTGTTTTGTGTTTTGCACCTGATGGAGCTGTTTCGGTTGTCCTTTGTGTTACTTTGTATTTAGTGTTCAGTTCTATTTAATAAATGACGAACACGTACCACGCCGCACTTTGGTCCTCACCTTCTTCCCCCAACGGCCATTACACCATGGTGACATTTGTCCCCAACGTCAGGTTCCAACAAGCCATCACTTCATCGCCACATTCTGCACACCTACTGCCTGATCTTCTGTCCCACCGTTGCATTTAGTGGTGCCGCAGGTACCTGTTGTTCAGCGCGTACCGTTCTGGCTTTTTGACGATTAGGCCTTGGAAATGTAGGTTCAGGCTGAGGCTCAGAATCAGAAAATCAATCATCAGAGATGTCATGATATATTTTTGAGTCAGATCTTTCAGATCTTGAAGCTGCGCCAACACAGCATGTGCATCCATTTGTCATGGTCTTCTTGCCATTGTAAATTACGCATGCTCTCACTGTGTACCCTCAGTAGGCCAGAGAATACGACCATATAGAGATTAGAATTAGAATGGATCAGTGCAGTAGAATGGCCCTGTTCTTTATTCACAATTGGCGATGACATAATTATGTATAATTCGCTTCCCCTCCCTCACCGACTCACCCATTCTCCCATCATACTTTACTTCATTTATTTCATCTGTTGTTTTGGTTCAGTTTCCAGGCAATTATCAGGATTATTATCAACTGGCCGGTAGACCTTCCACTGTCGGGAGAATGAGCGGAGCAGACCCCACTGTCAGGAGAATGAGCGGAGCAGGCCCCACTGTCAGGAGAATGAGCAGAGCAGGCCCCACTGTCGGGAGAATGAGCGGAGCAGGCCCCACTGTCGGGAAAATGAGCGGAGCAGGCCCCACTGTCGGGAGAATGAGCGGAGCAGGCCCCACTGTCCGGAGAATGAGCGGAACAGGCCCCACTGTCGGGAGAATGAGCGGAGCAGGCCCCACTGTCGGGAGAATGAGCGGAGCAGGCCCCACTGTCGGGAGAATGAGCGGAGCAGGCCCCACTGTCCGGAGAATGAGCGGAGCAGGCCCCACTGTCCGGAGAATGAGCAGAGCAGGCCCCATTGTCGGGAGAATGAGCAGAGCAGGCCCCACTGTCGGGAGAATGAGCAGAGCAGGCCCTACTGTCGGGAGAATGAGCAAAACAGGTCCCACTATCGGGAGAATGAGCAGAGCATGCCCCACTGTCGGGAGAATGAGCAGAGCAGGCCCTACTGTCGGGAGAATGAGCAGAGCAGGACCCACTGTCGGGAGAATGAGCAGAGCAGGCCCCACTGTCGGGAGAATGAGCAAAACAGGACCCACTGTCGGGAGAATGAGCAGAGCAGGCCCCACTGTCCGGAGAATGAGCAAAACAGGCCCCACTATCGGGAGAATGAGCAGAGCAGGCCCCACTGTCCGGAGAATGAGCAGAGCAGGCCCCACTGTCGGGAGAATGAGCAGAGCAGGCCCTACTGTCGGGAGAATGAGCAAAACAGGCCCCACTATCGGGAGAATGAGCAGAGCATGCCCCACTGTCGGGAGAATGAGCAGAGCAGGCCCTACTGTCGGGAGAATGAGCAGAGCAGGACCCACTGTCGGGAGAATGAGCAGAGCAGGCCCCACTGTCGGGAGAATGAGCAAAACAGGACCCACTGTCGGGAGAATGAGCAGAGCAGGCCCCACTGTCCAGAGAATGAGCAGAGCAGGCCCCACTGTTGGGAGAATGAGCGGAACAGGCCCCACTGTCGGGAGAATGAGCGGAACAGGCCCCACTGTCGGGAGAATGAGCGGAGCAGTCCCCACTGTTGGGAGAATGAGCGGAGCAGGCCCCACTGTCCGGAGAATGAGCGGAGCAGGCCCCACTGTCGGGAGAATGAGCAGAGCAGGCCCCACTGTCGGGAGAATGAGCAGAGCAGGCCCTACTGTCGGGAGAATGAGCAAAACAGGCCCCACTATCGGAAGAATGAGCAGAGCATGCCCCACTGTCGGGAGAATGAGCAGAGCAGGCCCTACTGTCGGGAGAATGAGCAGAGCAGGCCCCACTGTCGGGAGAATGAGCAGAGCAGGCCCTACTGTCGGGAGAATGAGCAAAACAGGCCCCACTGTCGGGAGAATAAGCAGAGCAGGCCCCACTGTCGGGAGAATGAGCAGAGCAGGCCCTACTGTCGGGAGAATGAGCAGAGCAGGCCCCACAAGTCTTTGAAAGGCTAGAACGACCTTTTAGTTTGGATAAAAAGTCTTTGAAAGGCTAGAACGACCTTTTAGTTTGGATAAAAAGTCTTTGAAAGGCTAGAACGACCTTTTAGTTTGGATAAAAAGTCTTTGAAAGGCTAGAACGACCTTTTAGTTTGGATAAAAAGTCTTTGAAAGGCTAGAACGACCTTTTAGTTTGGATATAAAGTCTTTGAAAGGCTAGAACGACCTTTTAGTTTGGATAAAAAGTCTTTGAAAGACTAGAATTGACCAATTTATGGGAGGGAGGGAGGCCTTAGTTTTGGTAAAGGATGTTTCTCCATGTTAAAAACATGCAGACTGACAACATAAAATAATAAATAATAAGACATCTATACTGGTGCCCGTTAATAGCCCTGTGAAATGTCTTACTTTGCCTGCTGAATTTCCAGTATAGTGGCATGAGGCGGCCTTTATTTATTTGAGCTTATGTACAGTGTCTTGCGAAAGTATTCATCCACTTGGCATTTTTCCCATTTTGTTGCCTTACAACCTGGAATTAAAATGTAATGTGGGGGGAGTTATATCATTTGATTAAAAAAACATGCCTACCACTTTGAGGATGCAAAATATGTTTCATTGTGAAACAAACAAGAAATAAGACCAAAAAAAAGAACTTGAGCGTGCTTAACTATTCATCCCCCCCCCCACCCCCCCACAAAAGTCAATACGATGTAGAGCCACCTTTTGCAGCAATTACAGCTGCAAGTCTCTTGGGGTATGTCTCCATAAGCTTGGCACATCTAGCCACTGGGATTTTTGCCCATTCTTCAAGGCAAAACTGCTCCAGCTCCTTCAAGTTGGATGGGTTCCTGCTGATGTACAGCAGTCTTTAATTAAGACATACCACAGATTCTCAATTGGATTGAGTTCTGGGCTTTGACTAGGACATTTAAATGTTTCCCCTTAAACCACTCAAGTGTTGCTGTAGCAGTATGCTTAGGGTCATTGTCCTGCTGGAAGGTGAGCCACTGTCCCAGGCTCAAATCTCCCAGTCTCAAATCTCTGGAAGACTGAAACAGGTATCCCTCAAGAATTTCCCTGTATTTAGAGCCACCAATCATTCCTTCAATTCTGACCAGTTTCCCAGGCCCTGCCGATGAAAAACATCCCCACAGGATGATGCTGCCACCACCATGCTTCACTGTGTGGATGGGTTTGCACCAGACAGTATTTTCCTTGGCCAAAAAGCTATATTTTAGTCTCTTCTGACCAGAGTACATTCCTCCCTATGTTTGGGGAGTCTCCCACATGTCTTTTGGCGAACACGAAACGTGTTGTCACGTTCTGACCTTTATTTCCTGTGTTTTTGTATTTAGTTAGTATGGTCAGGGTGTGAGTTGGGTGGGCAGTCTATGTTTGTTTTTCTAGGTTTTGGGTATTTCTATGTTTTCGGCCTAGTATGGTTCTCAATCAGAGGCAGGTGTCATTAGTTGTCTCTGATTGAGAATCATACTTAGGTAGCCTGGGTTTCACTGTGTGTTGGTGGGTGATTGTTCCTGTCTCTGCACCAGATAGGATTGTTTTGAGTTTTCACATTTCTTGTTTTTTTGTAGTCAGTTGTTCATGTGTACCTTAACGCATTAAAAAGAACCATGGACACTTACCACGACGCATATTGGTCCTCCGATCCGTTTCGCCTCTCCTCTTCGGAGGAGGAGGAGGAAATTCATTACAGAATCACCCACCAACCAACTCGGACCAAGCGGCGTGGTAAACAGCAGCGACGACAGCAGCAGCAGCAGCAACAGCGGCCAGCATCACAGGACTCCTGGACATGGGGAGCAGATACTGAACAGAGAGGGACCCTGGGCACAGGCTGGGGAAAATCGCCGCCCCAAAGCAGAGCTGGAGGCAGCGAAAGCTGAGCGGCGGCAATATGAGGAGCCAGCACGGCAGTGCGACAGGTACGAGAGGCAGCCCCAATTTTTTTTGGGGGGGGGAAGGAGGTGTGGTACTAAGCCAGGTAGCAGACCTGAGCTCACTCCTCGTGCTTATTATAAGCAGCGTGTTACTGGTCAGGCACCGTGTTATGCGGTTAAGCGCACGGTGTCGCCAGTGCGTGCCCATAGCCCGGTGCGCTATAGGGCAGCCCCCCGAAAGTGCCATGCTAGTGTGGGCATTGAGCCAGGGCGTATGGTGCCTGCTCAGCGGGTCTGGTCGCCGGTACGCAGTTTTGGTCCAGGTTATCCTGCGCCGGCTCTGCGTGCTGTGTCTCCGGGGCGCTGGGAGGGTGCAGTGCGTCCTCTGCCTGCGCTCCGCTTGTGCCGGGCAAATGTGGGAGTGGAGCCAAAGGGAGAGGTGCGTGTAGTAAGCACTAGATCTCCCGTGCTTACCCACAGCCCGGTTCAACCTGTGCCTGCACTTTGGAGGGTCCGGGCTAGAGTAGTTGTCCAGCCTGGGGAAGTGGTGCCAAGGTTGCGCACCAGAGCTCCAGTGCTCCCCCACAGCCCGGTCCTTTAGGCTCCTCCTAACACCAAGCCTCCTGAAGGTCTCCCCAGCCTGGTGGTTCCTGTGGCAACCCCACGCACCAGGCTGTCTCTCTGTCTCCTCTCTGCAGGTGGTCCCGCCTGTCCGGCGCCGCTGCCGGAGCCTCCCGCCTGTCCGGCGCCGCTGCCGGAGCGTCCCGCCTGTCCGGCGCCGCTGCCGGAGCCTCCCGCCTGTCCGGCGCCGCTGCCGGAGCGTCCCGCCTGTCCGGCGCCGCTGCCGGAGCCTCCCTCCTGTCCGGCGCCGCTGCCGGAGCCTCCCGCCTGTCCGGCGCCGCTGCCGGAGCCCCTCAGCCCAGAGGCGCCAGAGCCCCTCAGCCCAGAGGCGCCAGAGCCCCTCAGCCCAGAGGCGCCAGAGCCCCTCAGCCCAGAGGCGCCAGAGCCCCTCAGCCCAGAGGCGCCAGAGCCCCTCTGTCCCGAGCCCCTGCCCCTCTGTCCCGAGCCCCTGCTCCTCTGTCCCGAGCTTCTGCCCCTCTGTCCCGAGCTGCCCCTCTGTCCAGTGGGGTCATTGAGAGGGGTTGCCATGGTGAGAAAGCCACGGAGGCGGACAATAAGGCGGACTAAGACAATGGTGAAGTGGGGTCCACGTCCCGCGCCAGAACCGCCACCGCGGACAGACGCCCACCCAGACCCTCCCCTATAGGTCAAGGTTTTGCGGCCGGAGTCCGCACCTTTGGGGGGAGGTACTGTCACGTTCTGACCTTTATTTCCTGTGTTTTTGTATTTAGTTAGTATGGTCAGGGTGTGAGTTGGGTGTGAGTTGGGTGGGCAGTCTATGTTTGTTTTTTCTAGGTTTTGGGTATTTCTATGTTTTCGGCCTAGTATGGTTCTCAATCAGAGGCAGGTGTCATTAGTTGTCTCTGATTGAGAATCATACTTAGGTAGCCTGGGTTTCACTGTGTGTTGGTCGGTGATTGTTCCTGTCTCTGTGTTTGCACCAGATAGGACTGTTTTGAGTTTTCACATTTCTTGTTTTTTGTAGTCAGTTGTTCATGTGTACCTTAACGCATTAAAAAGAACCATGGACACTTACCACGACGCATATTGGTCCTCCGATCCATTTCGCCTCTCCTCTTCGGAGGAGGAAATTCATTACACATGTTTTGTAAAAACATTTCTTGGTGCAATGGCTTTTTTTCTGGACACTCTTCTGTAAAGCCCAGCCCTGTGGACTGTACGGCTTAAAGTGATCCTATGGACAGATACTCCAATCTCCACTGTGTAGCTTTGCAGCTCCTTAAGGGTAATCTTTGGTCTCCTTGTTGCCTCTCCTTGCCTGGTCTTTGAGTTTTGGTGGGCGGCCCTCTCTTGGCAGGTTTGTTGTGGTACCATATTCTTTCCATTAATTTGATAATGGATTTAATGGTGCTTCGTGGGATGTTCAAAGTTTTGGATATTTTTTTATAACCCAAACCCTGATCTGTACTTCTTCACAACTTTGTCCCTGACCTGTTTGGAGAGCGCCTTGGTCTTCATAGTGCCACTTGCTTGGTGGTTCCGCTTGCTTAGTGTTGTTGCAGACTCTGGGGCCTTTCAGAACAGGTGTATACTGTATATACTGAGATCATGTGACAGATCATGTGACACTTAGACTCACAGGTGGACAACCTCTTGCCACTAGTTGGGACGCTTGCGTCCCAACTAGAGCTCTGGAAATGCAAATGTGCTACGCTAAATGCTAATAGTATTAGTTAAAACTCAAAAGTTCATTAAAATACACATGCAGGGTATCAAATTAAAGCTACACTCGTTGTGAATCCAGGCAACAAGTCAGATTTTTAAAATGCTTTTCGGCGACAGCATGAGAAGCTATTATCTGATAGCATGCACCAATACACTACAACAGAAAAGCACAGCAGGGGACGTAAACAAAATAATTAGCATTTCGGCGTTACACAAACCGCACAATAAAATAGAAAACAGTCATTACCTTTCACCATCTTCTTTGTTGGCACTCCTAGATGTCCCATAAACACGATTGGGTCTTTATTTTGATTAAATCGGGCCATATAAAGCCAAGATATCGTTATATGTAGACTGTGTGATAAACGAAAAAAACAGCGATTTCACAACGTAACGTCATTTTTTTAAATTCAAAAAGTAGACGATAAACTTTCACAAAACACTTCGAAATACGTTTGAAATGCTACTTTAGGTATTAGTAAACGTTAATAAGCGATAAAAATCATCCGTAGGCGATGTAAATATCATTAGCTGTCGTCTTGGAAAAAATTTCAGGAGAGAGCTCTTCCGGAATGATCTGGGCGGAGACCGGAGGTAAGTCGTGCCCCTCTTTCGGTTCAACCAAGAATCAAAGAGGATTCAATTCACAAGACTCTAGACAACATGGGGATGCTGTGGGAGTTGAATGCTCGGTCTTATCTAATTCGGCTCACTGTTAACAATTGCTTGAAGTGGCGCAAGGATATTTATTTCCATTTTCTGTGATCAGGTTTTCCTGCGCTTTCCGATGTAACGCACGTTATGTAATAGCCACAGTCGTGATTTAACCAGTTTTAAAAACGTCCGAGGGTTTCCTATCCACACATTCTAACCATATGAACGTACTATATTCCTGGCACGAGTAGCAGGGCGCTGAAATGTTGCGCGATTTTTAACAAAATGTTCAAAAAAGTAGAGGGTAGGAGCAACAGGTTAACTAATTATGTGACTTATGAAGGTAATTGGTTGCACCATCTTTTTTTAGGGGCTTCATATACAAAGCAGGTGAACACATATTCCTGACGTTTACGTCACTTAGGTTGGAGTAACTAAATCTTGTTTTTTAACCACTCCAAAACATTTATTGTTAACAAACTATAGTTTTGGCAAGTCGTATAGGACATCTACTTTGGCAAGTCGTATAGGACATCTACTTTGGCAAGTCGTATAGGACATCTACTTTGGCAAGTCGTATAGGACATCTACTTTGGCAAGTCGTATAGGACATCTACTTTGGCAAGTCGTATAGGACATCTAATTTGGCAAGTCGTATAGGACATCTACTTTGGCAAGTCGTATAGGACATCTACTTTGGCAAGTCGTATAGGACATCTACTTTGGCAAGTCGTATAGGACATCTACTTTGGCAAGTCGTATAGGACATCTACTTTGGCAAGTCGTATAGGACATCTACTTTGGCAAGTCGTATAGGACATCTACTTTGGCAAGTCGTATAGGACATCTACTTTGGCAAGTCGTATAGGACATCTACTTTGGCAAGTCGTATAGGACATCTACTTTGGCAAGTCGTATAGGACATCTACTTTGGCAAGTCGTATAGGACATCTACTTTGGCAAGTCGTATAGGACATCTACTTTGGCAAGTCGTATAGGACATCTACTTTGTGCATGGCAAAAGTAAATGTTCCAATAATTGTTTACAGACAGATTATTTAATTTATAATTCAATCTATCACAATTCCAGTGGGTCAGAAGTTTACTGACTTTAAACAGCTTGGAAAATTCCAGAAAATTATATCATGGCGTTAGAAGTTCCTGATAGGCTAGTTGACATCATTTGAGTCAATTGGAAGTGTACCTGTGGATGTATTTCTAGGCCTACCTTCAAACTCAGTGTCTCTTTGCTTGACATAATGGAAAAATTAAAAGAAATCAGCTAAGACCACAGAAAAAAAGTGTGATTCATCATTGCTAGCAATTTTCAAACGCCTGAAGGTACCACATTCATCTGTACAAACAATAGTACGCAAGTTTAAACACCATGGGACCATGCAGCCATCATGCGTCTCCGTCCTGAGCAGTGTTCTTTCTCCTAGAGATGATTGTACTGTGGTGCGAAAAGGGCAAATCAATCCCAGAACAACAGCAAAGGACCTTGTGAAGATGCTGGAGGAAACAGAGTATCTATATCCACAGTAAAACGAGTCCTATATCGACATAATCTGAAAGGCCGCTCAGCAAGAAGCCACTGCTCCAAAACCGCCATAAAAAAGCCAGACTACGGTTTGCAACTGCACATGGGGACAACGGTCATACTTTTTGGAGAAATGTCCTCTGGTTTGATGAAACAAAAATGTAACTATTTGGCTATAATGACCAACTTTATGTTTGGAGGGAAAAGGGGGAGGCTTGCAAGCCGAAGAACACCATCCCAACCGTGAAACGCGGGGGTGGCAGTATCAAGCTATGGGGGTGCTTTGCTGCAGGAGGGATGGTGCACTTCACAAAATAGATGGTATCATAAGGATGGAAAATGATGTGGATATATTGAAAGAACATCTCAAGACATTAGTCAGGAAATTAAAGCTTGTTCACGAATGGGTCTTCCAAATGGACAATGACCCCAAGCATACTTGCAAAGTTTTGGTAAATCTGCTTAAGGACAACAAAGTCAAGGTATTGGAGTGGCCATCACAAAGCCCTGACCTCAATCCCATAGAACATTTGTGATCAGAACTGAAAAAGTGTGTGCGAGCAAGGAGGCCTACCAGCCTGACTCAGTTACACAAGCTCTGTCAGGAGGAATGGGCCAAAATTCAACCAACGTATTGTGGTAAGCTTGTTGAAGGCCACCCAAATCGTTTTACCCAAGTTAAATCATTTTAAGGCAACGATACCAAATACTAATTGAGTGTAAGTAAACTTCTGCCCCATTGGGAATGTGATGAAAGAAATAAAAGTTGAAATAAATAATTCTCTCTACTATTATTCTGACAGTTCACATTCTTAATGATCCTAACTGACCTAAAACAGGGGGATTTTTACTAGGATTAAATGTCAGGAATTGTGAAAAACTTTTAATAAATGTGGCTGAGGTGTATGTAACCTTCCGACTTCAACTGTACATAGCTACAGACCATGCATGCACCACTTTTCATCATTATTATTATGTTTTTAAACAATTCATTTTTTTCAGTTCACTTCGCCAATTTGGACTATTTTGTGTATGTCCATTACATGAAATCCAAATAAAAATCCATTTAAATTACAGGTTTTAATAAACAAATGAGGAAAAACGCCAAGGGGGGTGAATACTCTTGCAAGCCACTGTACCACGTTTCAGGGAAGACCATTAACGTGTATTACTTAACACAGGGAGGCAAAACGACAAGGGGGGTGAATACTCTTGCAAGCCACTGTACCACGTTTCAGGGAAGACCCACATGCAGACAGCGTCTATTTCATTAACGTTTATTACTTAACACAGGGAGGCAAAACGACAAGTAATCCAGATCAGAGTGCAAAAGGTACAGAATGGCAGACAGGCTCAGGTCAGGCAGAAAGGTTAAGACCCGGGAAAACAGGAACTTGACCAAAGAAAGGCACAATGGAAAAAACGCTGGTAGGCTTGAAGAACAAAACGAACTGGCAACAGACAAACAGAGAACACAGGTATAAAAGCCCTTGAAATAATGGAAAGATGGGCGACACCTGGACAAGTGAAACAGATCAGGGTGTGACAGTATGCATACCCACCAAATTTTCCCAAGTTTGCAGAAGGAACTCAGACAAACTCGTAGAGGAGATCAGCTCTGATTTGCAGAGGTGATCCTCTCTTAACATCTCATTACAGGGTAGAGGATTGCTATATGTACTCGGTCAACTACATTTTATTTTCTCTATGCTTCTTAATTATACCACCTCCAACAAAATACTTTGAGGAAATAAAGTCAATGACCTCAAAGTATATTTGGAATGATAAAAAGCCAGGCATTCGATATAATACTAGGAGGTCTGTCTCTTCCAGATTACATATTATATTACTGGTCTTTCCAAATAAAGTCCTTGAGAGTATGGTGCAATGATTATATTGCAGCTTCTTGGAGAGGCATTCGAGGAAGCACTTGCTGCACTGCAGAGAATTGCAGATCTAGTTTTTTCAGGTATCAAGTTAAAAACAGCATTCAAACAATGTGGTTGTATTATTTCCAACTCACTACAAGTGTGGTACTACACTGAGAAACATATTGGTCACATGGTCACATCTGGTTCTGGTCACATGTTTTGGGAATGTCCTGAGGTGTCCCAGTTCTGGTCACATGTTGTGGGAATGTCCTGAGGTGTCCCAGTTCTGGTCACATGTTGTGGGAATGTCCTGAGGTGTCCCAGTTCTGGTCACATGTTTTGGGAATATCCTGAGGTGTCCCAGTTCTGGTCACATGTTTTGGGAATGTTCTGAGGTGTCCCAGTTCTGGTCACATGTTTTGGGAATGTCCTGAGGTGTCCCAGTTCTGGTCACATGTTTTGGGAATGTCCTGAGGTGTCCCAGTTCTGGTCACATGTTTTGGGAATGTCCTGAGGTGTCCCAGTTCTGGTCACATGTTTTGGGAATGTTCTGAGGTGTCCCAGTTCTGGTCACATGTTTTGGGAATGTCCTGAGGTGTCCCAGTTCTGGTCACATGTTTTGGGAATGTTCTGAGGTGTCCCAGTTCTGGTCACATGTTTTGGGAATGTCGTGAGGTGTCCCAGTTGGGAACTATGGGTTTCCCTGTGAACAAAGATCCACCTTTTATTTTTGTTGAATGATGACTCACCATTTGTACTGCAACTAGTTCAGAACAGAATACTTTATGTTTAACAGCAGTTAAAAAGGTTGTCCTTAGTGCTTGGATTACCCCTACAATCCTCTCGCCTCAAACATGGTTATCATATTTCCCAGATATTGTTTGTATAGAGCTGTCATTGGCCGTGATAAACAAAGGGGAAATACAGGCATGGGAGGTATAATCTAAACCTCTTGACCAAGCAATGGACCTCCATGGTAACTAAGTGAGAATAATATAGAATATTTTGTATTGTAAACTCTACTTCCTTTCTGTAAATGTCATATTGTGCAGTCAAATAACTGACTCCTGACAGTATGTAAATAGTTTTATTGTATGTTAGTGTTGTCATGTCGGCTATTATTTGTAATGTGATCCTGCCTTGTGTATTGCATATTGCGAAATTATTTTGACATTCTTGCCAAGGAGATCTTAGTTGCAAAATGGTAAATCTAAGATGTTTGGTGTAGTATTTTTCAATGTAAAAAAATGTCATGAGAAATGGCATGAAAACAAAGCATTGGGACGCATTCCTGGGTGAGGAGGGAGGATACGGGCGGGTGGATGGGACTGCATACATTTATCTGATTGTTTTTATCTGTATATGATGATAGTCAGAAGGGAGAGGGAGGAGAAGAGGAGAGGAGAAAAGGGAGAGGGAGGAGAAGAGAAAAGGGAGAGGGAGGAGAAGAGAAAAGGGAGAGGGAGGAGAGGAGAAAAGGGAGAGGGAGGAGAAGAGAAAAGGGAGAGGGAGGAGAAGAGAAAAGGTAGAGGGAGGAGAAGAGGAGAAGAGGAGAGGAGAAAAAGGAGATGGAGGAGAAGAGAAAAGGGAGAGGGGGAGAAGAGGAGAAGAGGAGAGGAGAAAAAGGAGAGGGAGGAGAAGAGAAAAGGGAGAGGGAGGAGAAGAGAAAAGGTAGAGGGAGGAGAAGAGGAGAGGAGAGGAGAAAAGGGAGAGGGGGAGAAGAGAAAAGGGAGAGGGAGGAGAAGAGAAAAGGTAGAGGGAGGAGAAGAGGAGAGGAGAGGAGAAAAGGGAGAGGGGTGAGAAGAGAAAAGGGAGAGGGAGGAGAAGAGAAAAGGGAGAGGGAGGAGAAGAGAAAAGGGAGAGGGAGGAGAAGAGGAGAGGAGAAAAGGGAGAGGGAGGAGAAGAGAAAAGGGAGAGGGAGGAGAAGAGAAAAGGGAGAGGGAGGAGAAGAGAAAAGGGAGAGGGAGGAGAAGAGGAGAAGAGGAGAGGAGAAAAAGGAGAGGGAGGAGAAGAGGAGAAGAGGAGAGGAGAAAAGGGAGAGGGAGGAGAAGAGAAAAGGGAGAGGGAGGAGAAGAGAAAAGGGAGAGGGAGGAGAAGAGAAAAGGGAGAGGGAGGAGAAGAGAAAAGGGAGAGGGAGGAGAAGAGGAGAGGAGAAAAGGGAGAGGGAGGAGAGGAGAAAAGGGAGAGGGAGGAGAAGAGAAAAGGGAGAGGGAGGAGAAGAGAAAAGGGAGAGGGAGGAGAAGAGAAAAGGGAGAGGGAGGAGAAGAGGAGAGGAGAGGAGAAAAGGGAGAGGGAGGAGAAGAGAAAAGGGAGAGGGAGGAGAAGAGGAGAGGAGAAAAGGGAGAGGGAGGAGAAGAGGAGAGGAGAAAAGGGAGAGGGAGGAGAAGAGAAAAGGGAGAGGGAGGAGAAGAGGAGAGGAGAAAAGGGAGAGGGAGGAGAAGAGGAGAGGAGAGGAGAAAAGGGAGAGGGAGGAGAAGAGAAAGGGGAGAGGGAGGAGAAGAGGAAAGAGAGAGGGAGGAGAAGAGAAAAGGGAGAGGGAGGAGAAGAGGAGAGGAGAGGAGAAAAGGGAGAGGGAGGAGAAGAGAAAGGGGAGAGGGAGGAGAAGAGGAAAGAGAAAAGGGAGAGGGAGGAGAAGAGAAAGGGGAGAGGGAGGAGAAGAGAAAAGGGAGAGGGAGGAGAAGAAGGGGGAGAGAGGGGAGAGGCAGGAGAAGAAAAAGAGAGAGGGAGAAGAGGGGAGAAAAGGGAGAGGGAGGAGAAGAGAAAGGGGAGAGGGAGGAGAAGAGAAAGGGGAGAGGGAGGAGAAGAGAAAAGGGAGAGGGAGGAGAAGAGGAGAGGAGAAAAGGGAGAGGGAGGAGAAGAGAAAAGGGAGAGGGAGGAGAAGAGGAGAGGAGAAAAGGGAGAGGGAGGAGAAGAGAAAAGGGAGAGGGAGGAGAAGAAGGGGGAGAGAGGGGAGAGGCAGGAGAAGAAAAAGAGAGAGGGAGAAGAGGAGAGGAGAGGAGAAAAGGGAGAAGGAGGAGAAGAGAAAGGGGAGAGGGAGGAGAAGAGAAAGGGGAGAGGGAGGAGAAGAGGAAAGAGAAAAGGGAGAGGGAGGAGAAGAGAAAGGGGAGAGGGAGGAGAAGAGGAAAGGGAGAGGGAGGAGAAGAGAAAAGGGAGAGGGAGGAGAGGAGAAGAGAAAAAGGAGAGGAGGGAGAGAAGAAGAGAAGAGAGGAGGGAGAGGGAGGAGAAGAGAGGGAGAGGGAGGAGAAGAGAAAAGGGAGAGGGAGGGAGGAACAGAGAGAGAGGGAGGAGGAGAGGAGAGAGAGCGGATGGAGGAGAGAGTGAGAGAGCAGGTTGAGAGGAGAACAGATGAAAAGAAGGAGTAATGTAGATGGAATGGGAGCGGAGTGAGGGAGAGTAGAGGAGCCAGCGAGCTGAGCTGAATGACTGACAGTAATGGGGTCTGACTAGGAGCAGATAGCAGTAGTAGCCAGGACACACTGAGCTGCCATATTGATGTCCACGTCTGCCAGCTAGACTAACAGAGCAGAAAAATGAGTCTGCCAACCAACACTGCTGCTGCCTCATGTCCAACCTACCTGGGCTGCTTCCTAAATGGCACACCATAGACCATAGGCCTATGTTTAAGAGTAGGACTGTATAGAACAACATAGACCATAGCCCTATGTTTAAGAGTAGTACTGTATAGAACAACATAGACCATAGCCCTATGTTTAAGAGTAGTACTGTATAGAACAACATAGACCATAGCCCTATGTTTAAGAGTAGTACTGTATAGAACAACATAGACCATGGGCCTATAGAACACATTAGGGAGAGAGAGATTTTGTTTAACCAATCACAAGCGGGGCACTGGCCCTAACATCCTCACTCTCCTTTTCCTATCTCTCTCACTGGGGGAAACATGTTGCTGTTTAGGATAAACACAATACATTTTCATAAATGAAAAGACATAGATGTAATAGATGTAGTCTTCTAAGGCATAAATTGACATAATACTTTGGTCTTGGTGGACACCAGAGCGTCTCTCTCCCTAATCAGCTTAACAGACTCTGTTACAACATGCAGTAGGGATGGGGAGGTTATATAGCATCTGGCTAAAGTCTGAAAGGCGATGGAGAGGGAGATATGGGAGGAGGATATAGTTTACAATCTAATAGAGAGATGCGAGGATTTTACAGTTTACTATCTGAGAGGGAGATATGGAAGGATTTTACAGTTTACATTCTGAGAGAGAGAGAGATGGAAGGATTTTAGAGTTTACATTCTGAGAGAGAGAGATATGGAAGGATTTTACAGTTTACTATCTGAGAGAGGGAGAGATGGAAGGATTTTACAGTTTACTATCTGAGAGAGAGAGAGATGGAAGGATTTTACAGTTTACTATCTGAGAGAGGGAGATATGGAAGGATTTTACAGTTTACTATCTGAGAGAGAGAGATATGGGATGTGTTACGGTTTTCTTCCGTCGAAAGAGAGTCGGACCAAAATGCAGCGTGGTTAGTTCGATATATCTTTAATGACGAAAAAACACGAACAATACAAAAACAACAAACGGAATGTGAAAACCTATACAGCCTATCTGGTGACAACTAACACAGAGACAGGAACAATCACCCACGAAATACTCAAAGAATATGGCTGCCTAAATATGGTTCCCAATCAGAGACAACGATAATCACCTGACTCTGATTGAGAACCGCCTCAGACTATGCTAGACACCCCACAAAAACCCCATGACAAAAACGCACCACAATAACCCATGTTATAGCCAGGGCCTGACCAAATAAATGAAGACAAACATACATTACTTCGACCAGGGCGTGACAGGATGATGATCTAGATTACATTCTGAGAGAGAGAGATGGAAGGATTTTAGAGTTTACATTCTGAGAGAGAGAGAGATGGAAGGATTTTAGAGTTTACATTCTGAGAGAGCGATATGGAAGGATTTTAGAGTTTACATTCTGAGAGAGAGATATAGAAGGAGAATATATTTTACAGTCAAACATAGAGATCTGGGAAGAGGTTTTTGTTTACTCTCAGAGAAATTGGAGGAGGTTAAAGTTTACAGTCAGAGATATGCAGGAATGTTATAGTTTACAGTCTGAGAGAGAGATATGGGAGGAGCTAAAAGTTTACAGTCAGAGATGTCAGAGATATCAGAGAACTTTATAGTTTACAGTCTGAGATATGGCTGGAGGTTATAGTTTACAGTCTGAGAGATGGGGGATTAGGTTATAGTTTACAGTCTGAGAGATGGGGGATTAGGTTATAGTTTACAGTCTGAGAGATGGGGGATTAGGTTATAGTTTACAGTCTGAGAGATAGGGGATTAGGTTATAGTTTACAGTCTGAGAGATGGGGGATTAGGTTATAGTTTACAGTCTGAGAGATGGGGGATTAGGTTATAGTTTACAGTCTGAGAGATGGGGGATTAGGTTATAGTTTACAGTCTGAGAGATGGGGGATTAGGTTATAGTTTACAGTCTGAGAGATGGGGGATTAGGTTATAGTTTACAGTCAGAGAGAGATATGGCTGGAGATTATAGTTTACAGTCTGAGATATCAGAGGACTCTATAGTTTACAGTCTGAGAGAAGGGGGATTAGGTTATAGTTTACAGTTAGAGAGAGATATGGCTGGAGGTTATAGTTTACAGTCTGAGAGATGGGGGATTAGGTTATAGTTTACAGTCTGAGAGATAGGGGATTAGGTTATAGTTTACAGTCTGAGAGATAGGGGATTAGGTTATAGTTTACAGTCTGAGAGATATGGCTGGAGGTTATCATTTACAGTCTGAGAGATAGGGGATTGGGTTATAGTTTACAGTCTGAGAGATGGGGGATTAGGTTATAGTTTACAGTCTGAGAGATAGGGGATTAGGTTATAGTTTACAGTCTGAGAGATGGGGGATTAGGTTATAGTTTACAGTCTGAGATATGGCTGGAGGTTATAGTTTACAGTCTGAGATATGGCTGGAGGTTATAGTTTACAGTCTGAGAGATAGGGGATTAGGTTATAGTTTACAGTCTGAGATATGGCTGGAGGTTATAGTTTACAGTCTGAGAGATGGGGGATTAGGTTATAGTTTACAGTCTGAGAGAGATATGGCTGGAGGTTATAGTTTACAGTCTGAGAGATGGGGGATTAGGTTGTAGTTTACAGTCTGAGAGATGGGGGATTAGGTTATAGTTTACAGTCTGAGAGAGATATGGCTGGAGGTTATAGTTTACAGTCTGAGAGAGATATGGCTGGAGGTTATAGTTTACAGTCTGAGATATCAGAGGACTTTATAGTTTACAGTCTGAGAGATGGGGGATTAGGTTATAGTTTACAGTCTGAGAGATGGGGGATTAGGTTATAGTTTATAGTCTGAGAGATGGGGGATTAGGTTATAGTTTACAGTCTGAGAGATAGGGGATTAGGTTATAGTTTACAGTCTGAGAGATGGGGGATTAGGTTATAGTTTACAGTCTGAGAGAGATATGGCTGGAGGTTATAGTTTACAGGCTGAGAGAGATATGGCTGGAGGTTATAGTTTACAGTCTGAGATATGGCTGGAGGTTATAGTTTACAGTCTGAGAGATGGGGGATTAGGTTATAGTTTACAGTCTGAGAGAGATATGGCTGGAGGTTATAGTTTACAGTTAGAGAGAGATATGGCTGGAGGTTATAGTTTACAGTCTGAGAGATAGGGGATTAGGTTATAGTTTACAGTCTGAGAGATGGGGGATTAGGTTATAGTTTACAGTCTGAGAGATGGGGGATTAGGTTATAGTTTACAGTCTGAGAGATAGGGGATTAGGTTATAGTTTACAGTCTGAGAGATGGGGGATTAGGTTATAGTTTACAGTCTGAGAGAGATATGGCTGGAGGTTATAGTTTACAGTTAGAGAGAGATATGGCTGGAGGTTATAGTTTACAGTTAGAGAGATGGGGGATTAGGTTATAGTTTACAGTCTGAGAGATGGGGGATTAGGTTATAGTTTACAGTCTGAGAGAGATATGGCTGGAGGTTATAGTTTACAGTTAGAGAGAGATATGGCTGGAGGTTATAGTTTACAGTTAGAGAGATGGGGGATTAGGTTATAGTTTACAGTCTGAGAGATATGGCTGGAGGTTATAGTTTACAGTCTGAGATATAGGGGATTAGGTTATAGTTTACAGTCTGAGAGATAGGGGATTATGTTATAGTTTACAGTCTGAGAGATGGGGGATTAGGTTATAGTTTACAGTCTGAGAGATAGGGGATTAGGTTATAGTTTACAGTCTGAGAGATAGGGGATTAGGTTATAGTTTACAGTCTGAGAGATAGGGGATTAGGTTATAGTTTACAGTCTGAGAGATGGGGGATTAGGTTATAGTTTACAGTCTGAGAGATAGGGGATTAGGTTATAGTTTACAGTCTGAGAGAGATATGGCTGGAGGTTATAGTTTACAGTTAGAGAGAGATATGGCTGGAGGTTATAGTTTACAGTTAGAGAGATGGGGGATTAGGTTATAGTTTACAGTCTGAGAGATGGGGGATTAGGTTATAGTTTACAGTCTGAGAGATGGGGGATTAGGTTATAGTTTACAGTCTGAGAGAGATATGGCTGGAGGTTATAGTTTACAGTTAGAGAGAGATATGGCTGGAGGTTATAGTTTACAGTTAGAGAGATGGGGGATTAGGTTATAGTTTACAGTCTGAGAGATATGGCTGGAGGTTATAGTTTACAGTCTGAGATATAGGGGATTAGGTTATAGTTTACAGTCTGAGAGATAGGGGATTATGTTATAGTTTACAGTCTGAGAGATGGGGGATTAGGTTATAGTTTACAGTCTGAGAGATAGGGGATTAGGTTATAGTTTACAGTCTGAGAGATAGGGGATTAGGTTATAGTTTACAGTCTGAGAGATAGGGGATTAGGTTATAGTTTACAGTCTGAGAGATGGGGGATTAGGTTATAGTTTACAGTCTGAGAGATGGGGGATTAGGTTATAGTTTACAGTCTGAGAGATAGGGGATTAGGTTATAGTTTACAGTCTGAGAGATGGGGGATTAGGTTATAGTTTACAGTCTGAGAGAGATATGGCTGGAGGTTATAGTTTACAGGCTGAGAGAGATATGGCTGGAGGTTATAGTTTACAGTCTGAGATATGGCTGGAGGTTATAGTTTACAGTCTGAGAGATGGGGATTAGGTTATAGTTTACAGTCTGAGAGAGATATGGCTGGAGGTTATAGTTTACAGTTAGAGAGATATGGCTGGAGGTTATAGTTTACAGTCTGAGAGATAGGGATTAGGTTATAGTTTACAGTCTGAGAGATGGGGGATTAGGTTATAGTTTACAGTCTGAGAGATGGGGGATTAGGTTATAGTTTACAGTCTGAGAGATAGGGGATTAGGTTATAGTTTACAATCTGAGAGATAGGGGATTAGGTTATAGTTTACAGTCTGAGAGATGGGGGATTAGGTTATAGTTTACAGTCTGAGAGAGATATGGCTGGAGGTTATAGTTTACAGTTAGAGAGATGGGGGATTAGGTTATAGTTTACAGTCTGAGAGATGGGGGATTAGGTTATAGTTTACAGTCTGAGAGAGATATGGCTGGAGGTTATAGTTTACAGTTAGAGAGAGATATGGCTGGAGGTTATAGTTTACAGTTAGAGAGATGGGGGATTAGGTTATAGTTTACAGTCTGAGAGATATGGCTGGAGGTTATAGTTTACAGTCTGAGATATAGGGGATTAGGTTATAGTTTACAGTCTGAGAGATGGGGGATTAGGTTATAGTTTACAGTCTGAGAGATAGGGGATTATGTTATAGTTTACAGTCTGAGAGATGGGGGATTAGGTTATAGTTTACAGTCTGAGAGATAGGGGATTAGGTTATAGTTTACAGTCTGAGAGATAGGGGATTAGGTTATAGTTTACAGTCTGAGAGATAGGGGATTAGGTTATAGTTTACAGTCTGAGAGATATGGGATTAGGTTATAGTTTACAGTCTGAGAGATAGGGGATTAGGTTATAGTTTACAGTCTGAGAGATATGGGATTAGGTTATAGTTTACAGTCTGAGAGATAGGGGATTAGGTTATAGTTTACAGTCTGAGAGATGGGGGATTAGGTTATAGTTTACAGTCTGAGAGATAGGGGATTAGGTTATAGTTTACAGTCTGAGAGATAGGGGATTAGGTTATAGTTTACAGTCTGAGAGATATGGCTGGAGGTTATAGTTTACAGTCTGAGAGATGGGGGATTAGGTTATAGTTTACAGTCTGAGAGATAGGGGATTAGGTTATAGTTTACAGTCTGAGAGATGGGGGATTAGGTTATAGTTTACAGTCTGAGAGATATGGCTGGAGGTTATAGTTTACAGTCTGAGAGATAGGGGATTAGGTTATAGTTTACAGTCTGAGAGAGATATGGCTGGAGGTTATAGTTTACAGTCTGAGAGATAGGGGATTATACAGTCTGAGAGATGGATTAGGTTATAGTTTACAGTCTGAGAGAGATAGGGGATTAGGTTATAGTTTACAGTCTGAGAGATGGGGATTAGGTTAGGGGTTATAGTTTACAGTCTGAGAGATGGGGGATTAGGTTATAGTTTACAGTCTGAGGTTATAGTTTACAGTCTGAGAGATGGGGGATTAGGTTATAGTTTACAGTCTGAGGAGAATATTGTTTACAGTTAGGAAGAATGTATCAAATCAAATCAAATTTTGAAGGAGGTTATAGTTTACAATCAGAGAGAGATACTGACAAATGTATTTTTATTTTGTAGTGTCTATTTCACTTGCTTTGGCAATGTAAACCTATGTTTACCAATAAAGCCCTTGAATTGAGTTGACATTATGGAGAGATTAAGAGAAAGAGTTGAGAGAGCAGTGAAAGTAGTGATGTGTATGAAAGCCTTGTCTGAGTCCAAACGTCCATATCAACTTTTGCGTGAGGACACCACCTGGTCTGGACACTAGTCTATCTCCTGTTTCTGTAGAGAGGCAGCTTGATGTAGCAGGACACTAGTCTATCTCCTGTTACTGTAGAGAGACAGCTTGATGTACCAGGACACCCCCTGGACAGGACACTAGTCTGTCTCCTGTTTCTGTAGAGGACAGCTTGAGTCTGGTCTCCTGTTTCTGTAGAGAGACAGCTTGATGTACCAGGACACCCCCTGGACAGGACACTAGTCTGTCTCCTGTTTCTGTAGAGAGACAGCTTGATGTACCAGGACACCCCCTGGTCAGGACACTAATAATTGGCTGTTTCACTAAATATTTATCCTTTGTATAATTAAACTCAGAGACAGCCAACCAAACGTATGTCATTTAGGAGGAGTGAAGAAACATTAATGTGTTGGTCACGTAAAATGATGCCATCGCTAATTTGATTTATTTCATCACAGAAACACTGCATTGGTGTGACATTACGCCATCACACCAATGCACTTCTCTTCTTCCTTAAGAAAACAATCCCGCTAAGTAAACACGTTGAAATCCTCCAGCATGAAATGTGCTCTTCAGACATGTCATCTCTCCTTCTCTCGTCCTCTCCTCCATCTTTCCTCTCCTCCATCTCTACTCTTCTCCTCCTCTCCTTCTCTCATCCTCTCCTCCATCTCTACTCTTCTCCACCTCTCCTCTCCTCTCTTCTCCTCTCCTCCATCTCTACTCTTCTCCTCCTCTCCTTCTCTCATCCTCTCCTCCATCTCTACTCTTCTCCTCCTCTCCTCTCCTCTCTTCTCCTCTCCTCTCCTCTCCTCTCCTCCATCTCTACTCTTCTCCTCCTCTCCTTCTCTACTCCTCTCCTCCATCTCTACTATTCTCCTCCTCTCCTTCTCTCATCCTCTCCTCTCCTCCTCTCCACCTCTCCTTCTCTCATCCTCTCCTCCATCTCTACTCTTCTCCACCTCTCCTCTCCTCTCCTCCATCTTTCCTCTCCTCCTCTCCTCTCCTCCATCTTTCCTCTCCATCTTTCCTCATTTCCTCCTCTCCTCCATCTCCTCCTCTCCTCCATTTCTCCATCAACCTTAAGGAATTTATATTAACAGAGAGAGACATGACAGCTGTTTGTCTGGTAAATATTTATGCAGTGTGTGTGTGTGTGTGTATATGCCTGGCAACCCACTCTGTGTGGAGGTGTGAAGTGGTATCCTGGGCCCTACGAGGCAGAGAGGCAGGCAGCAGGGTAACTTGGACAGCTCTATCTGGCTCTGTCTCAATGTCAGACAGACAGGCAAGTGATGATCCTTATGAAAGCCTCCTTGTTTGTAAGGTAGAATGCTTTGATATAAATTCACTCCTCTCTCTCTCTCTCTCTCTCTTTTTTTTCTCTGTCTGTCTATGTATCTCCCTCCCTCTGCTTCTCTCTCCATGTATGTCCCCCTCCCTCTCTATGTATCTCGCTCCCTCGCTCTCTCTCTCTCTCTGTATCTCCCTCCCTCTCCCACTCTTTCTTTATATCCCACTCTTTCTCTCTCTACCCCTCTCTCGCTCTCTCTCCCTTTTTCCCTCTCCCTCTCAATGTCATTAGGTGATTAAACATAACATTTATTGACAGATATGTGGACGTGGAGCGGTTTTAATTGATATGTCCCACAGCCTCATCACTTTGCCCCATAAGGACCATACAATATAGCTAATGTCTTTACTAATTTATTGACCGCCCCCTGAAATAGGGAGGTTGAGGGATTAATTGGTTGAGTTACACCAAAGACTCTTACAATAATTTGACCTTGTATTTCTCAGAGAAAATAGTTTTTACTTTGTGATAGTCGAAGTGCCACAGACTCAAGCTAATAGATCCCAGTTTCTACTGGCTGCATGAAGTTCTCTAGCCAAGCAGACAAAATGTCATTTTAAAATCCAAAATGTTAATTGCCTGCTTTGCTAGTTTGTCATATTTAGCTCAGTCTGAAAAGTACTTTCCACAGGCATAATGTCCATCCCTTTGGACATGCCACAGCCTGAGACCTTTCTGTGGGCTTCAACTCAGATGGTCACTGAAGAGTCTTGTGTTGTGCAACACTGAGTTGTTTACTGTAAACTGGGAAATAAACCAACCCGCTGCTCTATATAATCTTTATGACTCTGTTTCCAGACATTTCCATCCTCGTATAGCTCCTCCCACCAGCCTCACCATGGCAGAGTGTCTACAGTACCAGTCAAATGTCTGGACACACCTACTCATTCCAGGGTTTGATTTTTTACTATTTTCTACATTATAGAATAACAGTGAAGACATCAAAACTATGAAATAACACATACGGAATCATTTAATAACAACAGAAGTGTTCAACAAATCAATCAGTTGTGTTGTGACAAGGGAGGGGTGGTATACAGAAGATAGCCCTATTTGGTACAATACTAAGGTAGGGGTGGTATACAGAAGCCCTATTTGGTACAATACTAAGGTAGGGGTGGTATACAGAAGCCCTATTTGGTACAATACTAAGGTAGGGGTGGTATACAGAAGCCCTATTTGGTACAATACTAAGGTAGGGGTGGTATACAGAAGATAGCCCTATTTGGTACAATACTAAGGTAGGGGTGGTATACAGAAGCCCTATTTGGTACAATACTAAGGTAGGGGTGGTATACAGAAGATAGCCCTATTTGGTACAATACTAAGGTAGGGGTGGTATACAGAAGATAGCCCTATTTGGTACAATACTAAGGTAGGGGTGGTATACAGAAGCCCTATTTGGTACAATACTAAGGTAGGGGTGGTATACAGAAGATAGCCCTATTTGGTACAATACTAAGGTAGGGGTGGTATACAGAAGCCCTATTTGGTACAATACTAAGGTAGGGGTGGTATACAGAAGATAGCCATATTTGGTACAATACTAAGGTAGGGGTGGTATACAGAAGATAGCCCTATTTGGTACAATACTAAGTCCATATTATGGCAAGAAGAGCTCAAATCAGCAAAGTGCAGGCGTAAAAACCATCAAGCGCTATGATGAAACTGGCTCTCACGAGGACCACCACAGGAAAGGAAGAAGCAGAGTTACCTCTGCTGCAGAGGAGAAGTTCATTAGAGTTAACTGACTCTCATGAGGACCACCACAGGAAAAGAAGTCCCAGTGTTACCTCTGCTGCAGAGGTTAACCTCTTCAGTCGACCCTCTACTTTTTTGAACATTCTGTTAAAAATCGCGCAACATTTCAGCGCCCTGCTACTCATGCCAGGAATATAGTATATGCATTTGCTTAGTCTGTGTGGATAGAAAACACTCAGACGTTTAAAAAACTGGTTAAATCACTGCTGTGGCTTTACCAGAACGGCATTTACATCGAAAAGCACAGGAAAAACTGATCACTGAAAATGGGAAAATATATCCATGCGCTACTTGATCCCATTGATAAAGGTGAACCACAATTAATTGACTGAGGTTGCAGTACCTACAGCTTCCACACGGTGTCTAGAGTCTTGTCATTTCCCTTCGAGTTTTTTCTTGGTCAAACACATGCAGGACACCGTATCTAATCCGGTCTAGGACCGGATATTTTCGTTGAGTTTCTAGCCGGACATTTTTCCAGACGGACAGCTAATGATCTTTACATCGCCTCCTGATGAATTTTATCGCTTATTAACGTTTACTAATACCTAAAGTTGCATTACAAACGTATTTCGAAGTGTTTTGTGAAAGTTTATCGTCGACTTTTTGAATTTAAAAAATGACGTTACGTTTTGAAACAATGTTTTTTTCGTTTATCACACAGTCTACATATAACGATATCTAGGCTTTATATGGACCGATTTAATCGAAATAAAGACCCAAATTAGCCACATGTCGCGGACATTAGCTTGCTGGCTCGCTAGCTAACCTTGCATGTATGATCTGTATAGGAATAGTTGAAATATCTCAGAAAGCCATTTGCATAGCTAGCTACTAAACATTAGGCTTTAACTAGCAAACACTGAAACTGGTTGGTTAGCTTTAGCTACCTGCAGATTCAAGCATGGTAAATGGTAGTATTGCCACGTATTGAGCTGTTCTTGTCTATTGATGTTCTGTATAATGTCATTCTGTATTGTTTCATGTTTTGTGTGGACCCCAGGAAGAGCAGCCTTCTGCTTTTGCAACAGCTAATGGGGATACTAATAAAATACCAAAACACCAATACCAAACCAACTGGGAACTCTGAGAAATATAAGGTCAAATCATGACGTCAGTGATGTTATGGTCGGAAATCCGGAGATCTAGAAAGAGACCCGAGTTTCCGAATTGGAAATGTCCTGTATGTGTTTGACCAAGAAAAAACTCGAAGGGAAATGACAAGACTCTAGACACCCTGTGGAAGCTGTAGGTACTGCAACCTCAGGCAATTAATTGTGGTTCACGTTTATCAATGGGTTCAAGTAGCGCATGGATATATTTTCCCCATTTTCAGTGATCAGTTTTTCCTGTGCTTTTCGATGTAAATGCCGTTCTGGTAAAGCCACAGCAGTGATTTAACCAGTTTTTTAAACGTCTGAGTGTTTTCTATCCACACAGACTAAGCAAATGCATATACTATATTCCTGGCATGAGTAGCAGGGCGATGAAATGTTGCGCGATTTTTAACAGAATGTTCAAAAAAGTAGAGGGTCGACTGAAGAGGTTAAAGGTTGTTATATGTATTTATTAAAAGTCAAGGAGAGTCTTTGTATCTGATAATTAAAGGATGTTATGTCTTTAAAAGTCTAGGAGAGTCTTGGTATCTGATGATTACAGGTTGTTATATGTCTTTACAAGTCAAGGAGAGTCTTGGTATCTAATAATTAAAGGTTGTTATATGTCTTTAAAAGTCGAGGAGAGTCTTTGTATCTGATTATGACAGGTTGTTATATGCCTTTAAAAGTCGAGGAGAGTCTTTGTATCTGAATATGACAGGTTGTTATTTCTCTTCAAGTCAAGCAGAGTCTTGGTATCTGATTATGACAGGTTGTTATATGTCTTTACAAGTCGAGGAGAGTCTTTGGTATCTGCCCCTTATTTTACCAACTTTGAACAGTGACCAAACCAAGCAGGTCCTGGTTTACTGACTAATATGCAAATATTTTCCTAAAATAAAATGACCTTTTCTCTGTTTACTTGGTCTTCCTCAGTCTTTGGTGTGTGTTTAAAAAATATATTTTTTATTTATTTATTTGGATGACTTTTAGTCCCCATTTGGACAACCTGTTATGGATGCTGCGAATTTTCGCAGCTTTTTGTTAAAAGTCGCGCAACATTTCAACGTCCTGCTACTCATGCCAGGAATATAGTATATGCATTTGATTAGTATGTGTGGTTAGAAAACACTCTGAAGTCTCTAAAACTGGTTGAATAATGTCTGTGGCTATAATAGAACGTGTTTACGAGTAAAAATCCCAAGGAAAACTGTTCACAAAAAACACAAAAAAAATATCCATCCGCCAGTCTATGTATTGTCTACGGCAAGGCAAAATAGATAGATAATAATATCTTCCAAGAGTTCTTAAGTAGTCCTTTACCCCTAGGTAGTCCTTTACCCTTAGGTAGTCCTTTACCCTTAGGTAGTCCTTTACCCCTAGGTAGTCCTTTACCCTTAGGTAGTCCTTTACCCTTAGGTAGTCCTTTACCCTTAGGTAGTCCTTTACCCTTAGGTAGTACTTTACCTGCAGTCAGTCCTTTACCCGTAGGTAGTCCTTTACCCTTAGGTAGTCCTTTACCCTTAGGTAGTCCTTTACCCTTAGGTAGTACTTTACCTGCAGTCAGTCCTTTACCCGTAGGTAGTCCTTTACCCTTAGGTAGTCCTTTACCCCTAGGTAGTCCTTTACCTGCAGCTAGTCCTTTAGCCTTAGGTAGTCCTTTTGCCTGCAGCCTGTCCTTTACCCTTAGGTAGTCCTTTACCCTTAGGTAGTCCTTTACCCTTAGGTAGTCCTTTACCCCTAGGTAGTCCTTTACCCTTAGGTAGTCCTTTACCCTTAGGTAGTACTTTACCTTTAGGTAGTCCTTTACCCTTAGGTAGTCCTTTACCCCTAGGTAGTCCTTTACCCTTAGGTAGTCCTTTACCCCTAGGTAGTCCTTTACCCTTAGGTAGTCCTTTACCCTTAGTTAGTCCTTTACCCTTAGGTAGTCCTTTACCTTTAGGTAGTCCTTTACCTTTAGGTAGTCCTTTACCCTTAGGTAGTCCTTTACCCCTAGGTAGTCCTTTACCCTTAGGTAGTCCTTTACCTTTAGGTAGTCCTTTACCCTTAGGTAGTCCTTTACCCCTAGGTAGTCCTTTACCCTTAGGTAGTCCTTTACCTGCAGCTAGTCCTTTACCTGCAGCTAGTCCTTTACCCTTAGGTAGTCCTTTACCCTTAGGTAGTCCTTTACCTGCAGCTAGTCCTTTACCCTTAGGTAGTCCTTTACCCCTAGGTAGTCCTTTACCCTTAGGTAGTACTTTACCTGCAGTCAGTCCTTTACCCTTAGGTAGTCCTTTACCCTTAGGTAGTCCTTTACCTGCAGCTAGTCCTTTACCCTTAGGTAGTCCTTTACCCTGTGGTAGTCCTTTACCCCTAGGTAGTCATTTACCCTTAGGTAGTCCTTTACCCCTAGGTAGTCCTTTACCCTTAGGTAGTCCTTTACCCTTAGGTAGTACTTTACCTGCAGTCAGTCCTTTACCCTTAGGTAGTCCTTTACCCTTAGGTAGTCCTTTACCTGCAGCTAGTCCTTTACCCCTAGGTAGTCCTTTACCCTTAGGTAGTCCTTTACCCCTAGGTAGTCCTTTACCCTTAGGTAGTCCTTTACCTGCAGCTAGTCCTTTACCCCTAGGTAGTCCTTTACCCTTAGGTAGTCCTTTACCCCTAGGTAGTCCTTTACCCTTAGGTAGTCCTTTACCCTTAGGTAGTCCTTTACCCTTAGGTAGTCCTTTTGCCTGCAGCCTGTCCTTTACCCTTAGGTAGTCCTTTACCCTTAGTTAGTCCTTTACCCTTAGGTAGTCCTTTACCCTTAGGTAGTCCTTTACCCATAGGTAGTCCTTTACCCTTAGTTAGTCCTGTACCCTTAGGTAGTCCTTTACCCATAGGTAGTCCTTTACCCTTAGTTAGTCCTGTACCCTTAGGTAGTCCTTTACCGTTAGGTAGTCCTTTACCCCTAGGTAGTCCTTTACCCTTAGGTAGTCCTTTACCCCTATGTAGTCCTTTACCCTTAGGTAGTCCTTTACCTGCAGCTAGTCCTTTACCCTTATGTAGTCCTTACCCGTAGCTAGTTCTTTACCCGTAGCCAGTTCTTTACCCGTAGCCAGTTCTTTACCCGTAGCTAGTTCTTTACCCGTAGCCAGTTCTTTAACCCTAGGTAGTCCTTTACCCGTAGCCAGTTCTTTACCCGTAGCTAGTTCTTTACCCCTAGGTAGTCCTTTACCCGTAGCCAGTTCTTTACCCGTAGCTAGTTCTTTACCCGTAGCCAGTTCTTTACCCGTAGCTAGTTCTTTACCCGTAGCCAGTTCTTTACCCCTAGGTAGTCCTTTACCCGTAGCCAGTTCTTTACCCGTAGCTAGTTCTTTACCCGTAGCCAGTTCTTTACCCCTAGGTAGTCCTTTACTGGTAGCTAGTTATTTACCGGTAGCTAGTTATTTACCGGTTGGTTATTATTTACTGGTTGGTTGTTATTTACGTGTAGCTTTTTCCATACCGGTAGCTAGTTCTTTACCCGTAGATTGTTCTTCACCTGCAGCTAGTTCTTTAACTGTTGCTAGTTCTTTACCAATAGCTAGTGTAATGGTTTTCTTCTGGGGAAAGAGAGGCGGACCAAAACGCAGCGTGGTTACTTGTAAACATCTTTAATAAAGATGAACAATGAACAATCTACAAAACAAGAAATGTGAAAAAACCAAAACAGCCCTATGTGGTGCAACAAACACAGAGACAGGAACAATCACCCACAAAACCCAACACAAAACAGGCTACCTCTTGACTGAGGGGCTCTGGCGCATCTGGACTGAGGGGCGGGAGCTCTGGCAGCGCCGGAGACTCTGGCAGCGCTGGACAGAGAGTTTCTGGCTCCTGACTCTGCTCTCTGGCGCCTCTGGACTGACTCGCTGCCTCTGGTAGCGCCTAGGACAGCTGTTACTAGTCCTTTACCTGGAGCACCTAGTGTTGATGGGACGCTAGAGTTAGTTCTTTACAGTTCTTTACCTGGACTGAGTTCTTTTACCTGTCACTAGTTCTTTGCCGTCACTAGTCCTTTACCTTTTACTAGTTTTTACCTGTACTAGTTCTTTACCTGGGCTACCTGTCACTAGTCTTTACCTGTCAGTTCCTTACCTGGCTAGTCCTTTTCTTTCACTAGTTCTTTACCTGTCACTAGTTCTTTACCTGTCACTAGTCCTTTACCTGTCACTAGTCCTTTACCTGTTCTAGTTTTTTACTAGTTCTTTACCTTTTACTAGTTCTTTACCTGTCACTAGCCTTTCTGTCACTAGTCCTTTACCTGTCACTGTTCTTTACTGTCACTAGTCCTTTACCTGGTATTAACTTTACCTTCCTTTGGTGTCTTTACCTGTCATCTCCCATCCGTTCTTCACCTCCTCCATTCTGTCCACCTGTTACTAACTTTACCTCTAGCAGTTCTTTACCTGTTCTAGTCACTAGTTCTTTACCTGATAGCCTTTTACCTTGTCACTGGCTCTTTACTGTCACAGTTGGCTTTACCAGGTCTGGTCCTTTACCTGCCACTACTCTCCTTACCTGTAGCAAGAAATGTATTGGGGTGCCTTTCATCTAGTTCTTTACCTGTCACTAGTCTTTACCTGTAGCTAGTTTTTACCTGTTACCGCCTTTACCTGCTAGTTCCTTTACCTGTCAGCTCGGCTTTACCTGTCACTAGTCCTTTACTCTGTACTAGTTCTTTACCTGTTACTAGTCCTTTACCTGTCACTAGTACCTCAGCTAGTGTCTTTTACCTGTCACTAGTTCTTTACCTGTCACTAGTTTTTACTAGTACCCTTTACCTGTCACTAGTTCTTTATCTTTGTCCTGTCTTTACCTGTCACTAGTTCTTTACCTGTACTAGTTTTTACCTGTCACTAGTTCTTTACCTGTCACTAGTTCTTTACCTGTCACTAGGCTTTAGGTCTTTACCTGTCTAGTTCCTTTAGTAACTAGTCCTTTACCTGTCACTAGTTCTTTACCTGTCACTAGTTCTTTACCTGTCACTAGTCCTTTACCTGTTACTAGTTCTTTACCTGTCACTAGTCCTTTTGTACTAGTTCTTTACCTGTCACTAGTCTTTACCTGTCACTAGTTTTACCTTACTAGTACTAGTTCTTTATTTACCTGTCACTAGTCCTTTATCTTTAGTTAGTCACTTCTTTACCTGTCACTAGTCCTTTACCTGTCACTAGTCCTTTACCTGTCACTAGTCCTTTACCTGTCACTAGTCCTTTACCTGTACTAGTTACCTTTACCTGTTAGCTTTAGTTCTTTACCTGTCACTAGTCCTTTACCTGTTATTTCAGCTAGTTCTTTATCTTTAGCTAGTTCTTTACCTGTCACTAGTTTTTTACCTGTCACTAGTCTTTACCTGTCACTAGTCCTTTACCTGTTACTAGTTATTTACCCTGTCCTTTAGCTAGTTCTTTACCTGTACTAGTCCTTTACCTGTAGCTAGTTTTTTCCTTTACCTGTCACTAGTTTTTTACCTGTTACTAGTTCTTTACCTGTTACTAGTTCTTTACCTGTCACTAGGTCTTTACCTGTCACTAGTCCTTTACTAGTACCACTAGTCCTTTACCTGTCACTAGTTCTTTACCTTTCACTAGTCCTTTACCTGTCACTAGTTCTTTACCTTTCACTAGTCCTTTACCTGTCACTAGTTCTTTACCTGTCACTAGTCCTTTACCTGTCACTAGTTCTTTACCTGTCACTAGTCCTTTACCTGTAGCTAGTTTTTTACCTGTTACTAGTTTTCACTAGTCCTTTACTAGTACTAGTTCTTTACCTGTCACTAGTCTTTACCTGTCACTAGTCCTTTACCTGTACTAGTTCTTTACCTGTCACTAGTTCTTTACCTGTCACTAGTTCTTTACCTTTCACACTAAGTCTAGTTCTTTACCTGTCACTAGTTCTTTACCTTTTGTCACTAGTCCTTTACCTGTCACTAGTTCTTTACCTTTACTACTACCTGTCTAGTCCTTTACCTGTCACTAGTTCTTTACCTGTCACTAGTTCTTTACCTGTCACTAGTTCTTTACCTGTCACTAGTCTTTACCTGTCACTAGTTTTTACCTGTCACTAGTTCTTTACCTGTCACTAGTTCTTTACCTGTCACTAGCTAGTTCTTTACCTTTCACCTTTAGTCCTTTACCTGTCACTAGTCTTTACCTGTCACTAGTCCTTTACCTGTCACTAGTCCTTTACCTGTCACTAGTCCTTTACCTGTCACTAGTCCTTTACCTGTCACTAGTTCTTTACCTGTCACTAGGTCTTTACCTGTCACTAGGTCTTTACCTGTCACTAGTCCTTTACCTGTAGCTAGTTTTTACCTGTTACTAGTACCTGTCACTAGTCCTTTACCTGTCACTAGTTTGTTACCTGTCACTAGTCCTTTACCTGTCACTAGTCCTTTACCTGTCACTAGTTCTTTACCTTGTCACTAGTCCTTTACCTGTGTCCTTTACTAGTCACTGTCCTTTACCTGTCACTAGGTCACTTTACCTGTCACTAGTCCTTTACCTGTCATAGTTCTTTACCTGTTCACTAGTCCTTTACCTGTCACTTTACCTGTCTAGTTCTTTACCTGTCACTAGTCCTTTACCTGTCACTAGTTCTTTACCTGTCACTAGTTCTTTACCTGTCATCTTTACCTGTTCTAGTTCTTTACCTGTCACTAGGTCTTTACCTGTCACTAGTCCTTTACCTGTTACTAGTTATTTACCTGTAGCTAGTTCTTTACCTGTCACTAGTTCTTTACCTGTCACTAGTTCTTTACCTGTCACTAGTCCTTTACCTGTCACTAGTCCTTTACCTGTCACTAGTCCTTTACCTGTCACTAGTCCTTTACCTGTCACTAGTCCTTTACCTGTAGCTAGTCCTTTATCTTTAGCTAGTTCTTTACCTGTCACTAGTTTTTTACCAGTACCTAGTTCTTTACCTGTCACTAGTTCTTTACCTGTCACTAGTCCTTTACCTGTCACTAGTCCTTTACCTGTCACTAGTCCTTTACCTGTCACTAGTCCTTTACCTGTAGCTAGTTTTTTACCTGTTACTAGTTCTTTACCTGTCACTAGTTCTTTACCTGTCACTAGGTCTTTACCTGTCACTAGTCCTTTACCTGTTACTAGTTATTTACCTGTAGCTAGTTCTTTACCTGTCACTAGTTCTTTACCTGTCACTAGTCCTTTACCTGTCACTAGTCCTTTACCTGTAGCTAGTTCTTTACCTTTCACTAGTCCTTTACCTGTCACTAGTCCTTTACCTGTAGCTAGTTTTTTACCTGTTACTAGTTCTTTACCTGTCACTAGTTCTTTACCTGTCACTAGGTCTTTACCTGTCACTAGTCCTTTACTTGTCACTAGTCCTTTACCTGTCACTAGTTCTTTACCTTTCACTAGTCCTTTACCTGTAGCTAGTTCTTTACCTTTCACTAGTCCTTTACCTGTCACTAGTTCTTTACCTGTCACTAGTCCTTTACCTGTCACTAGTTCTTTACCTGTCACTAGTCCTTTACCTGTAGCTAGTTTTTTACCTGTTACTAGTTCTTTACCTGTTACTAGTTCGTTACCTGTCACTAGTTCTTTACCTGTCACTAGTTCTTTACCTTTCACTAGTTCTTTACCTGTCACTAGTCCTTTACCTGTCACTAGTCCTTTACCTGTAGCTAGTTCTTTACCTGTTACTAGCGCTTACCTGTCAATAGTTTTTTACCTCTAGCTAGTTCTTTACCTGTCACTATTTCTTTACCTGTCACTAGTTCTTTACCTGTCACTAGTCCTTTACCTGTCACTAGTTCTTTACCTGTCACTAGTCCTTTACCTGTCACTAGTTCTTTACCTGTCACTAGTCCTTTACCTGTCACTATTTCTTTACCTGTCACCAGTCCTTTACCTGTCACTAGTTCTTTACCTGTCACTAGTCCATTACCTGTAGCTAGGTCTTTACCTGTCACTAGTCCTTTACCTGTTACTAGTTCTTTACCTGTCACTAGTTCTTTACCTGTCACTAGTCCTTTACCTGTCACTAGTCCTTTACCTGTCACTAGTCCTTTACCTGTCACTAGTCCTTTACCTGTCACTAGTTCTTTACCTGTCACTAGGTCTTTACCTGTCACTAGGTCTTTACCTGTCACTAGTCCTTTACCTGTCACTAGTCCTTTACCTGTCAGCTAGTTCTTTACCTGTCACTAGTCCTTTACCTGTTACTAGTTCTTTCTTTACCTGTCACTAGTTCTTTACCTGTCACTAGGTCTTTACCTGTCACTAGTTCTTTACCTGTCACTAGTCCTTTACCTGTCACTAGTCCTTTACCTGTCACTAGTTTTTCCTTTACCTGTCACTAGTCCTTTACCTGTCACTAGTTCTTTCTTTACCTGTCACTAGTTCTTTACCTGTCACTAGTTTTTTACCTGTCACTAGTCCTTTACCTGTCACTAGTTCTTTACCTGTCACTAGGTCTTTACCTGTCACTAGTCCTTTACCTGTAGCTAGTTTTTTACCTGTCACTAGTCCTTTACCTGTCACTAGTTCTTTACCTGTCACTAGTCCTTTACCTGTCACTAGTCCTTTACCTGTCACTAGTTCTTTACCTTTCACTAGTCCTTTACCTGTAGCTAGTTCTTTACCTTTCACTAGTCCTTTACCTGTCACTAGTCCTTTACCTGTCACTAGTTCTTTACCTGTCACTAGTCCTTTCCCTGTCTCTAGTTCTTTACCTGTCACTAGTTCTTTACCTGTCACTAGTCCTTTACCTGTTACTAGAGCTTTACCTGTTACTAGTTCTTTACCTGTCACTAGGTCTTTACCTGTCACTAGTCCTTTACCTGTTACTAGTTATTTACCTGTAGCTAGTTCTTTACCTGTCACTAGTTCTTTACCTGTCACTAGTTCTTTACCTTTCACTAGTCCTTTACCTGTCACTAGTCCATTACCTGTCACTAGTTCTTTACCTGTCACTAGTCCATTACCTGTCACTAGTCCTTTACCTGTCACTAGTCCTTTACCTGTCACTAGTTCTTTACCTTTCACAAGTCCTTTACCTGTAGCTAGTTTTTTACCTTTCACTAGTCCTTTACCTGTCACTAGTTCTTTACCTGTCACTAGTCCTTTACCTGTCACTAGTCCTTTACCTGTCACTAGTTCTTTACCTTTCACAAGTCCTTTACTGTGTAGCTAGGTCTGTACCTTTCACTAGTCCTTTACCTGTCACTAGTCCTTTACCTGTCACTAGTTCTTTACCTGTCACTAGTTCTTTACCTGTCACTAGTCCTTTACCTGTTACTAGAGCTTTACCTGTTACTAGTTCTTTACCTGTCACTAGGTCTTTACCTGTCACTAGTCCTTTACCTGTTACTAGTTATTTACCTGTAGCTAGTTCTTTACCTGTCACTAGTTCTTTACCTGTCACTAGTTCTTTACCTTTCACTAGTCCTTTACCTGTCACTAGTCCATTACCTGTCACTAGTCCTTTACCTGTCACTAGTCCTTTACCTGTCACTAGTCCTTTACCTGTAGCTAGTTCTTTACCTGTAGCTAGTTCTTTATCTGTCACTAGTTTTTTACCAGTACCAAGTCCTTTACCTGTCACTAGTTCTTTACCTTTCACAAGTCCTTTACCTGTAGCTAGTTTTTTACCTTTCACTAGTCCTTTACCTGTCACTAGTTCTTTACCTGTCACTAGTCCTTTACCTGTCACTAGTTCTTTACCTGTCACTAGTTCTTTACCTGTCACTAGTTCTTTACCTGTCACTAGTCCTTTACCTGTAGCTAGTTTTTTTACCTGTCACTAGTTCTTTACCTGTCACTAGTTCTTTACCTTTCACTAGTTCTTTACCTGTCACTAGTTCTTTACCTGTCACTAGTTCTTTACCTGTCACTAGTCCTTTACCTGTCACTAGTTCTTTACCTGTCACTAGTCCTTTACCTGTCACTAGTTCTTTACCTGTCACTAGTCCTTTACCTGTCACTAGTCCTTTACCTGTCACTAGTCCTTTACCTGTCACTAGTCCTTTACCTGTCACTAGTCCTTTACCTGTCACTAGTCCTTTACCTGTAGCTAGATCTTTACCTGTTACTAGTGCTTACCTGTCAATTTTTTTTACCTGTCACTAGTTATTTACCTGTTACTAGTCCTTTACCTGCCAGCTAGTCTTTACCTGTCACTAGTTCTTTACCTGTCACTAGTCCTTTACCTGTCACTAGTCCTTTACCTGTAGCTAGTTCTTTACCTGTCACTAGTTCTTTACCTGTCACTAGTTTTTTACCTGTCACTAGTCCTTTACCTGTAGCTAGTTTTTTACCAGTACCTAGTTCTTTACCTGTCACTAGTTTTTACCTGTCACTAGTCCTTTACCTGTAGCTAGTTTTTTACCAGTACCTAGTTCTTTACCTGTCACTAGTCCTTTACCTGTCACTAGTTCTTTACCTGTCAATAGTCCTTAACCTGTCACTAGTCCTTTACCTGTTACTAGTCCTTAACCTGTCACTAGTCCTTTACCTGTCACTAGTCCTTTACCTGTAGCTAGTTTTTACCAGTACTAGTTCTTTACCTTTAGCTAGTTCTTTACCTGTTACTAGTTTTTTACCTGTAGCTAGTCCTTTACCTGTAGCTAGTCCATTACCTGTCACTAGTCCATTACCTGTCACTAGTCCTTTACCTGTCACTAGTCCTTTACCTTTCACTAGTCCTTTACCTGTCACTAGTCCTTCACCTGTCACTAGTTCTTTACCTGTCACTAGTTCTTTACCTGTCACTAGTCCATTACCTGTCACTAGTCCTTTACCTGTCACTAGTCCTTTACCTGTAGCTAGTTCTTTACCTGTCACTAGTCCTTTGCCTGTCACTAGTCCTTTACCTGTCACTAGTCCTTTACCTGTAGCTAGTTCTTTACCTGTCACTAGTCCTTTACCTGTAGCTAGTTCTTTACCTGTCACTAGTCCTTTACCTGTCACTAGTTTTTACCTGTCACTAGTTTTTTACCTGTCACTAGTTCTTTACCTTTCACTAGTTCTTTACCTGTCACTAGTTTTTTTACCTGTAGCTAGTTATTTACCTGTTACTAGTCCTTTACCTGTCAATAGTCCTTAACCTGTTACTAGTCCTTTACCTGTAGCTAGATCTTTACCTGTCACTAGTGCTTACCTGTCAATTTTTTTTACCTGTCACTAGTTCTTTACCTGTCACTAGTCCTTTACCTGTCACTAGTCCTTTACCTGTCACTAGTTCTTTACCTGTCACTAGTCCTTTACCTGTCACTAGTCCTTTACCTGTCACTAGTTCTTTACCTGTCACTAGTTCTTTACCTGTCACTAGTTTTTACCTGTCACTAGTCCTTTACCTGTAGCTAGTTTTTTACCAGTACTAGTTCTTTACCTTTAGCTAGTTCTTTACCTGTTACTAGTTTTTTTTACCTGTCACTAGTTCTTTACCTGTTACTAGTTCTTTACCTGTCAATAGTTTTTTACCTGTAGCTAGTTATTTACCTGTTACTAGTTCTTTACCTGTCACTAGTTCTTTACCTGTCACTAGTCCTTTACCTGTTACTAGAGCTTTACCTGTTACTAGTTCTTTACCTGTCACTAGGTCTTTACCTGTCACTAGTCCTTTACCTGTCACTAGTTCTTTACCTGTCACTAGTCCATTACCTGTAGCTAGGTCTTTACCTGTCACTAGTCCTTTACCTGTTACTAGTTCTTCACCTGTCACTAGTTCTTTACCTGTCACTAGTCCATTACCTGTCACTAGTCCTTTACCTGTCACTAGTCCTTTACCTGTCACTAGTCCTTCACCTGTCACTAGTTCTTTACCTGTCACTAGTTCTTTACCTGTCACTAGTCCATTACCTGTCACTAGTCCTTTACCTGTCACTAGTCCTTTACCTGTAGCTAGCTTTTTACCTGTCACTAGTCCTTTACCTGTAGCTAGTTTTTTACCTGTCACTAGTTCTTTACCTGTCACTAGTTCTTTACCTTTCACTAGTTCTTTACCTTTCACAAGTCCTTTACCTGTCACTAGTCCTTTACCTGTCACTAGTCCTTTACCTGTCACTAGTCCTTCACCTGTCACTATTTCTTTACCTGTCACTAGTTCTTTACCTGTCACTAGTCCATTACCTGTCACTAGTCCTTTACCTGTCACTAGTCCTTTACCTGTCACTAGTTCTTTACCTTTCACAAGTCCTTTACCTGTAGCTAGTTTTTTACCTTTCACTAGTCCTTTACCTGTCACTAGTTCTTTACCTGTCACTAGTCCTTTACCTGTCACTAGTCCTTTACCTGTCACTAGTTCTTTACCTTTCACAAGTCCTTTACTGTGTAGCTAGGTCTGTACCTTTCACTAGTCCTTTACCTGTCACTAGTCCTTTACCTGTCACTAGTTCTTTACCTGTCACTAGTCCTTTCCCTGTCTCTAGTTCTTTACCTGTCACTAGTTCTTTACCTGTCACTAGTCCTTTACCTGTTACTAGAGCTTTACCTGTTACTAGTTCTTTACCTGTCACTAGGTCTTTACCTGTCACTAGTCCTTTACCTGTTACTAGTTATTTACCTGTAGCTAGTTCTTTACCTGTCACTAGTTCTTTACCTGTCACTAGTTCTTTACCTTTCACTAGTCCTTTACCTGTCACTAGTCCATTACCTGTAGCTAGTTCTTTACCTGTAGCTAGTTCTTTATCTGTCACTAGTTTTTTACCAGTACCAAGTCCTTTACCTGTCACTAGTTCTTTACCTTTCACAAGTCCTTTACCTGTAGCTAGTTTTTTACCTTTCACTAGTCCTTTACCTGTCACTAGTTCTTTACCTGTCACTAGTCCTTTACCTGTCACTAGTTCTTTACCTGTCACTAGTTCTTTACCTGTCACTAGTTCTTTACCTGTCACTAGTCCTTTACCTGTAGCTAGTTTTTTTACCTGTCACTAGTTCTTTACCTGTCACTAGTTCTTTACCTTTCACTAGTTCTTTACCTGTCACTATTTCTTTACCTGTCACTAGTTCTTTACCTGTCACTAGTCCTTTACCTGTCACTAGTTCTTTACCTGTCACTAGTCCTTTACCTGTCACTAGTTCTTTACCTGTCACTAGTCCATTACCTGTCACTAGTCCTTTACCTGTCACTAGTCCATTACCTGTCACTAGTCCTTTACCTGTCACTAGTCCTTTACCTGTCACTAGTCCTTTACCTGTAGCTAGATCTTTACCTGTTACTAGTGCTTACCTGTCAATTTTTTTTTACCTGTAGCTAGTTATTTACCTGTTACTAGTCCTTTACCTGCCACTAGTCCTTTACCTGTCACTAGTTCTTTACCTGTCACTAGTCCTTTACCTGTCACTAGTCCTTTACCTGTAGCTAGTTCTTTACCTGTCACTAGTTCATTACCTGTCACTAGTTTTTTACCTGTCACTAGTCCTTTACCTGTAGCTAGTTTTTTACCAGTACCTAGTTCATTACCTGTCACTAGTTTTTTACCTGTCACTAGTCCTTTACCTGTAGCTAGTTTTTTACCAGTACCTAGTTCTTTACCTGTCACTAGTCCTTTACCTGTCACTAGTTCTTTACCTGTCAATAGTCCTTAACCTGTCACTAGTCCTTTACCTGTTACTAGTCCTTAACCTGTCACTAGTCCTTTACCTGTCACTAGTCCTTTACCTGTAGCTAGTTTTTTACCAGTACCTAGTTCTTTACCTTTAGCTAGTTCCTTACCTGTTACTAGTTTTTTACCTGTAGCTAGTCCTTTACCTGTAGCTAGTTCTTTACCTGTCACTAGTCCATTACCTGTCACTAGTCCTTTACCTGTCACTGGTCCTTTACCTGTAGCTAGTTTTTTACCTGTCACTAGTCCATTACCTGTCACTAGTCCATTACCTGTCACTAGTCCTTTACCTGTCACTAGTCCTTTACCTTTCACTAGTCCTTTACCTGTCACTAGTCCTTCACCTGTCACTAGTTCTTTACCTGTCACTAGTTCTTTACCTGTCACTAGTCCATTACCTGTCACTAGTCCTTTACCTGTCACTAGTCCTTTACCTGTAGCTAGTTCTTTACCTGTCACTAGTCCTTTGCCTGTCACTAGTCCTTTACCTGTCACTAGTCCTTTACCTGTAGCTAGTTCTTTTCCTGTTACTAGTCCTTTACCTGTAGCTAGTTCTTTACCTGTCACTAGTCCATTACCTGTCACTAGTTTTTTACCTGTCACTAGTTTTTTACCAGTACCTAGTTCTTTACCTTTAGCTAGTTCTTTACCTGTCACTAGTTTTTTACCTGTAGCTAGTTATTTACCTGTTACTAGTCCTTTACCTGTCAATAGTCCTTAACCTGTTACTAGTCCTTTAACTGTAGCTAGATCTTTACCTGTTACTAGTGCTTACCTGTCAATTTTTTTTTACCTGTAGCTAGTTATTTACCTGTTACTAGTCTTTTACCTGCCACTAGTCCTTTACCTGTCACTAGTTCTTTACCTGTCACTAGTCCTTTACCTGTCACTAGTCCTTTACCTGTAGCTAGTTCTTTACCTGTCACTAGTTCATTACCTGTCACTAGTTTTTTACCTGTCACTAGTCCTTTACCTGTAGCTAGTTTTTTACCAGTACCTAGTTCTTTACCTTTAGCTAGTTCCTTACCTGTTACTAGTTTTTTTTTACCTGTAGCTAGTTCTTTACCTGTTACTAGTGCTTACCTGTCAATAGTTTTTTACCTGTAGCTAGTTATTTACCTGTTACTAGTTCTTTACCTGTCACTAGTTCTTTACCTGTCACTAGTCCTTTACCTGTCACTAGTCCTTCACCTGTCACTAGTTCTTTACCTGTCACTAGTTCTTTACCTGTCACTAGTCCTTTACCTGTCACTATTCCTTTACCTGTAGCTAGTTCTTTACCTGTCACTAGTCCATTACCTGTCACTAGCTCTTTACCTGTCACTAGTCCTTTACCTGTAGCTAGTTTTTTACCAGTACGTAGTTCTTTACCTTTAGCTAGTTCTTTACCTGTCACTAGTGTTTTACCTGTAGCTAGTTATTTACCTGATACTAGTCCTTTACCTGTCAATAGTCCTTTACCTGTCACTAGTCCTTTACCTGTTACTAGTTCTTTACCTGTCACTAGTTTTTTACCTGTAGCTAGTTTTTTACCAATACCTAGTTCTTTACCTTTAGCTAGTTCCTTACCTGTTACTAGTTTTTTACCTGTAGCTAGTTCTTTACCTGTTACTATTGCTTACCTGTCAAAAGTGTTTTACCTGTAGCTAGTTATTTACCTGTTACTAGTCCTTTACCTGTCACTAGTCCTTTACCTGTTACTAGTTCTTTACCTGTCACTAGTTTTTACCTGTAGCTAGTTCTTTACCTTTAGCTAGTTCCTTACTTGTTACTAGTTTTTTACCTCTAGCTAGTTCTTTACCTGTTACTAGTTCTTTACCTGTCACTAGTCCTTTACCTGTCACTAGTCCATTACCTGTCACTAGTCCTTTACCTGTCACTAGTCCTTTACCTGTCACTAGTCCTTTACCTGTCACTAGTCCTTTACCTGTCACCTGTCCTTTACCTGTCACTAGTTCTTTACCTGTCACTAGTCCTTTACCTGTAGCTAGTTTTTTACCTGTTACTAGTTCTTTACCTGTTACTAGTTCGTTACCTGTCACTAGGTCTTTACCTGTCACTAGTCCTTTACCTGTCACTAGTCCTTTACCTGTCACTAGTCCTTTACCTGTCACTAGTTCTTTACCTTTCACAAGTCCTTTACCTGTAGCTAGTTTTTTACCTGTCACTAGTTCTTTACCTGTCACTAGTCATTTACCTGTCACTAGTTCTTTACCTGTCACTAGTTCTTTACCTGTCACTAGTTCTTTACCTGTCACTAGTCCTTTACCTGTAGCTAGTTTTTTACCTGTCACTAGTTCTTTACCTGTCACTAGTTCTTTACCTTTCACTAGTTCTTTACCTTTCACAAGTCCTTTACCTGTCACTAGTCCTTTACCTGTCACTAGTCCTTTACCTGTCACTAGTCCTTCACCTGTCACTATTTCTTTACCTGTCACTAGTTCTTTACCTCTCACTAGTCCATTACCTGTCACTAGTCCTTTACCTGTCACTAGTCCTTTACCTGTCACTAGTTCTTTACCTTTCACAAGTCCTTTACCTGTAGCTAGTTTTTTACCTTTCAATTGTCCTTTACCTGTCACTAGTCCTTTACCTGTTACTAGTTCTTTACCTGTCACTAGTTTTTTACCTGTAGCTAGTTTTTTACCAATACCTAGTTCTTTACCTTTAGCTAGTTCCTTACCTGTTACTAGTTTTTTACCTGTAGCTAGTTCTTTGCCTGTTACTATTGCTTACCTGTCAAAAGTGTTTTACCTGTAGCTAGTTATTTACCTGTTACTAGTCCTTTACCTGTCACTAGTCCTTTACCTGTCACTAGTCCTTTACCTGTCACTAGTCCTTTACCTGTTACTAGTCCTTTACCTGTCACTAGTCCTTCACCTGTCACTAGTTCTTTACCAGTACCTAGTTCTTTACCTGTCACTAGTTTTTTACCTGTAGCTAGTTATTTACCTGTTACTAGTCCTTTACCTGTCACTAGTTCTTTACCTGTTACTAGTGCTTACCTGTCAATAGTTTTTTACCAGTACCTAGTTCTTTACCTTTAGCTAGTTCCTTACCTGTAGCTAGTTATTTTTATTTTTATTTTTTATTTCACCTTTATTTAACCAGGTAGGCTAGTTGAGAACAAGTTCTCATTTGCAACTGCGACCTGGCCAAGATAAAGCATAGCAGTGTGAACAGACAACACAGAGTTACACATGGAATAAACAATTAACAAGTCAATAATACAGTAGAAAAAAAAATGGGCAGTCTATATACAATGTGTGCAAAAGGCATGAGGAGGTAGGCGAATAATACAATTTTGCAGATTAACACTGGGGTGATAAATGATCAGATGGTCATGTACAGGTAGAGATATTGGTGTGCAAAAGAGCAGAAAAGTAAATAAATAAATAAATAAAAAACAGTATAAAAACAGTATGGGAATGAGGTAGGTGAAAATGGGTGGGCTATTTACCAATAGACTATGTACAGCTGCAGCGATCGGTTAGCTGCTCGGATAGCTGATGTTTGAAGTTGGTGAGGGAGATAAAAGTCTCCAACTTCAGCGATTTTTGCAGTTCGTTCCAGTCACAGGCAGCAGAGTACTGGAACGAAAGGCGGCCAAATGAGGTGTTGGCTTTAGGGATGATCAGTGAGATACACCTGCTGGAGCGTGTGCTACGGATGGGTGTTGCCATCGTGACCAGTGAACTGAGATAAGGTGGAGCTTTACCTAGCATGGACTTGTAGATGACCTGGAGCCAGTGGGTCTGGCGACGAATATGTAGCGAGGGCCAGCCGACTAGAGCATACAAGTCGCAGTGGTGGGTGGTATAAGGTGCTTTGGTGACAAAACGGATGACACTATGATAGACTGCATCCAGTTTGCTGAGTAGAGTGTTGGAAGCCATTTTGTAGATGACATCGCCGAAATCGAGGATCGGTAGGATAGTCAGTTTTACTAGGGTAAGCTTGGCGGCGTGAGTGAAGGAGGCTTTGTTACGGAATAGAAAGCCGACTCTTGATTTGATTTTCGATTGGAGATGTTTGATGTGAGTCTGGAAGGAGAGTTTGCAGTCTAGCCAGACACCTATGTACTTATAGATGTCCACATATTCAAGGTCGGAACCATCCAGGGTGGTGATGCTAGTCGGGCATGCGGGTGCAGGCAGCGATCGGTTGAAAAGCATGCATTTGGTTTTACTCGCGTTTAAGAGCAGTTGGAGGCCACGGAAGGAGTGCTGTATGGCATTGAAGCTCGTTTGGAGGTTAGATAGCACAGTGTCCAATGACGGGCCGAAAGTATATAGAATGGTGTCGTCTGCGTAGAGGTGGATCAGGGAATCGCCCGCAGCAAGAGCAACATCATTGATATATACAGAGAAAAGAGTCGGCCCGAGAATTGAACCCTGTGGCACCCCCATAGAGACTGCCAGAGGACCGGACAGCATGCCCTCCGATTTGACACACTGAACTCTGTCTGCAAAGTAATTGGCGAACCAGGCAAGGCAGTCATCCGAGAAACCGAGGCTATTGAGTCTGCCGATAAGAATATGGTGATTGACAGAGTCGAAAGCCTTGGCGAGGTCGATGAAGACGGCTGCACAGTACTGTCTTTTATCGATGGCGGTAATGATATCGTTTAGTACCTTGAGCGTGGCTGAGGTGCACCCGTGACCGGCTCGAAACCAGATTGCACAGCGGAGAAGGTACGGTGGGATTCGAGATGGTCAGTGACCTGTTTGTTGACTTGGCTTTCGAAGACCTTAGATAGGCAGGGCAGGATGGATATAGGTCTATAGCAGTTTGGGTCCAGGGTGTCTCCCCCTTTGAAGAGGGGATGACTGCGGCAGCTTTCAATCCTTGGGGATCTCAGACGATATGAAAGAGAGGTTGAACAGGCTGGTAATAGGGTTGTGACAATGGCGGCAGATAGTTTCAGAAATAGAGGGTCCAGATTGTCAAGCCCAGCTGATTTGTACGGGTCTAGGTTTTGCAGCTCTTTCAGAACATCTGCTATCTGGATTTGGGTAAGGAGAACCTGGAGAGGCTTGGGCGAGGAGCTGTGGGGGCGGAGCTGTTGGCCGAGGTTGGAGTAGCCAGGCGGAAGGCATGGCCAGCCGTTGAGAAGTGCTTATTGAAGCTTTCGATAATCGTGGATTTATCGGTGGAGACCGTGTTACCTAGCCTCAGTGCAGTGGGCAGCTGGGAGGAGGTGCTCTTGTTCTCCATGGACTTCACAGTGTCCCAGAACTTTTGGAGTTGGAGCTACAGGATGCAAACTTCTGCCTGAAGAAGCTGGCCTTAGCTTTCCTGACTGACTCGTGTATTGGTTGCTGACTTCCCTGAACAGTTGCATATCACGGGGCTATTCGATGCTATTGCAGTCCGCCACAGGATGTTTTTGTGCTGGTCGAGGGCAGTCAGGTCTGGAGTGAACCAAGGGCTGTATCTGTTCTTGGTTCTGCATTTTTGAACGGAGCATGCTTATCTAAAATGGTGAGGAAGTTACTTTTAAAGAATGACCAGGCATCCTCAACTGACGGGATGAGGTCAATGTCCTTCCAGGATACCCGGGCCAGGTCGATTAGAAAGGCCTGCTCACAGAAGTGTTTTAGGGAGCGTTTGACAGTGATGAGGGTGGTCGTTTGACTGCGGCTCCGTGGCGGATACAGGCAATGAGGGAGTGATCGCTGAGATCCTGGTTGAAGACAGCGGAGGTGTATTTGGAGGGCCAGTTGGTCAGGATGGCGTCTATGAGGGTGCCCTTGTTTACAGAGTTAGGGTTGTACCTGGTGGGTTCCTTGATGATTTGAGTGAGATTGAGGGCATCTAGCTTACATTGTAGGACTGCCGGGTGTTAAGCATATCCCAGTTTAGGTCACCTAACAGAACAAACTCTGAAGCTAGATGGGGGCGATCAATTCACAAATGGTGTCCAGGGCACAGCTGGGAGCTGAGGGTGGCCGGTAGCAGGCGGCAACAGTGAGAGACTTATTTCTGGAGAGGGTAATTTTCAAAATTAGTAGTTCGAACTGTTTGGGTATGGACCTGGAAAGTATGACATTACTTTGCAGGCTATCTCTGCAGTAGACTGCAACTCCGCCCCCTTTGGTAGTTCTATCTTGACGGAAGATGTTATAGTTGGGTATGGAAATCTCTGAATTTTTGGTGGCCTTCCTGAGCCAGGATTCAGACACGGCAAGGACATCAGGGTTAGCAGAGTGTGCTAAAGCAGTGAGTAAAACAAACTTAGGGAGGAGGCTTCTGATATTGACATGCATAAAACCAAGGCTTTTTCGATCACAGAAGTCAACAAATGAGGGTACCTGGGGACATGCAGGGCCTGGGTTTACCTCCACATCACCTGCGGAACAGAGAAGGAGTAGTATGAGGGTGCGGCTAAAGGCTATCAAAACTGGTAGCCTAGAGCGTTGGGGGCAGAGGATAAGAGGAGCAGGTTTCTGGGCATGGTAGAATATATTCAGGGCATAATGCGCAGACAGGGGTATGGTGGGGTGCGGGTACAGCGGAGGTAAGCCCAGGCACTGGGTGATGATGAGACAGGTTGTATCTCTGGACATGCTGGTTGTAATGGGTGAGGTCACCGCGTGGGAGGTGGGACAAAGGAGGTAACAGGGGTATGCAGAGTGGGTCTAGGGGCTCCATTGTGAACTAAAACAATTATAACTAACCTGAACAACACTATACAAGGCATATTGACATCTGAGAGAGACATACAGCGAGGCATACAGTAATCACAGGTGTTGAATTTGGAAAGCTAGCTAAAAACAGTAGGCGAGGCTAATCCGCTAGCACAACAAACAGCAGGTAAAATGGCGTTGACTAGGCAACGGGGCCGACAGGTAAGACAAACAAGCAGAAAGGAGTACCGTGATTAATGGACAGTCCAGCGTGCGTCAGCTATGTAGCCAAGAGATCAGTGTCCAGGGGGCAGCGGTGGATGGGCAGGGGGGCTGGGCTGGCGAGTGTTATCCATACCTGTCACTAGTTCTTTACCCGTTACTAGTACTTTACCTGTCACTAGAGCTTTACCTGTTACTAGTTCTTTACCTGTCACTAGTTCTTTACCTGTCACTAGTCCTTTACCTGTTACTAGTTATTTACCTGTAGCTAGTTCTTTACCTGTAGCTAGTTCTTTACCTGTCACTAGTTTTTTACCAGTACCAAGTTCTTTACCTGTAGCTAGTCCTTTACCTGTCACTAGTTCTTTACCTGTCACTAGTTCTTTACCTTTCACTAGTCCATTACCTGTCACTAGTTCTTTACCTGTCACTAGTCCTTTACCTGTAGCTAGTTCTTTACCTGTCACTAGTTTTTTACCTGTAGCTAGTTATTTACCTGTTACTAGTCCTTTACCTGTCAATAGTCCTTTACCTGTCACTAGTCCTTTACCTGTTACTAGTTCTTTACCTGTCACTAGTTTTTTACCTGTAGCTAGTTTTTTACCAGTACCTAGTTCTTTACCTTTAGCTAGTTCTTTACCTGTCACTATTTTTTTTTACCTGTAGCTAGTTATTTACCTGTAGCTAGTTCTTTATCTGTCACTAGTTCTTTACCTGTCACTAGTCCTTTACCTGTTACTAGTTCTTTACCTGTCACTAGTTTTTAACCTGTAGCTAGTTTTTTTACCAGTACCTAGTTATTTACCTGTAGCTAGTTCTTTACCTGTCACTAGTTCTTTACCTGTCACTAGTCCTTTAACTGTTACTAGTTATTTACCTGTAGCTAGTTCTTTACCTGTAGCTAGTTCTTTACCTGTCACTAGTTTTTTACCAGTACCAAGTTCTTTACCTGTAGCTAGTCCTTTACCTGTCACTAGTCCTTTACCTGTCAATAGTCCTTTACCTGTCACTAGTCCTTTACCTGTTACTAGTTCTTTACCTGTCACTAGTTTTTTACCTGTAGCTAGTTCTTTATCTGTCACTAGTTCTTTACCTGTCACTAGTCCTTTACCTGTCACTAGTTTTTTACCTGTAGCTAGTTCTTTACCTGTAGGTAGTTCTTTACCTGTAACTAGTTCTTTACCTGTCACTAGTCCTTTACCTGTCACTAGTCCTTTACCTGTTACTAGTTATTTACCTGTAGCTAGTTCTTTACCTGTAGCTAGTTCTTTACCTGTAGCTAGTTCTTTACCTGTCACTAGTTTTTTACCTGTAGCTAGTTATTTACCTGTTACTAGTCCTTTACCTGTCACTAGACCTTTACCTGTCACTAGTCCTTTACCTGTCACTAGACCTTTACCTGTCACTAGTCCTTTACATGTTACTAGTTCTTTACCTGTCACTAGTCCTTTACCTGTCACTAGTCCTTCACCTGTCACTAGTTCTTTACCAGTACCTAGTTCTTTACCTGTCACTAGTTTTTTACCTGTAGCTAGTTATTTACCTGTTACTAGTCCTTTACCTGTCACTAGTCATTTACCTGTTACTAGTTTTTTACCTGTCACTAGTTTTTTACCTGTAGCTAGTTTTTTACCAGTACCTAGTTCTTTACCTTTAGCTAGTTCTTTACCTTTAGCTAGTTCTTTACCTGTAGCTAGTTTTTTACTTGTTACTAGTCCTTTACCTGTTACTAGTTCTTTACCTGTCACTAGTTTTTTACCTGTAGCTAGTTCTTTATCTGTCACTAGTTCTTTACCTGTCACTAGTCCTTTACCTGTCACTAGTTTTTTACCTGTAGCTAGTTCTTTACCTGTAGGTAGTTCTTTACCTGTAACTAGTTCTTTACCTGTCACTAGTCCTTTACCTGTCACTAGTTCTTTACCTGTAGCTAGTTCTTTACCTGTCACCAGTCCTTTACCTGTAGCTAGTTTTTACCAGTACCTAGTTCTTTACCTTTAGCTAGTTCTTTACCTGTAGCTAGTTTTTTACCTGTTACTAGTCCTTTACCTTTCACTAGTTCTTTACCTGTCACTAGTCCTTTACCTGTTACTCGTTCTTTACCTGTCACTAGTCCTTTACCTGTTACTAGTTCTTTACCTGTAGGTAGTTCTTTACCTGTAACTAGTTCTATACCTGTCAATAGTCCTTTACCTGTCACTAGTCCTTTACCTGTTACTAGTTCTTTACCTGTCACTAGTTTTTTACCTGTAGCTAGTTCTTTACCTGTAGGTAGTTCTTTACCTGTAACTAGTTCTTTACCTGTAGCTAGTTCTTTACCTGTCACTAGTTTTTTACATGTAGCTAGTTATTTCCCTGGTACTAGTCCTTTACCTGTCAATAGTCCTTTACCTGTCACTAGTCCTTTACCTGTTACTAGTTCTTTACCTGTCACTAGTCCTTTACCTGTTACTAGTTCTTTACCTGTCACTAGTTTTTTACCTGTAGCTAGTTTTTTACCAGTACCTAGTTCTTTACCTTTAGCTAGTTCTTTACCTGTCACTAGTTTTTTTACCTGTAGCTAGTTATTTACCTGTAGCTAGTTATTTATCTGTCACTAGTTCATTAGCTGTCACTAGTCCTTTACCTGTCACTAGTTTTTTACCTGTAGCTAGTTCTTTACCTGTAGCTAGTTCTTTACCTGTATCTAGTTCTTTACCTGTCACTAGTCCTTTACCTGTCACTAGTTCTTTACCTGTTACTCGTTCTTTACCTGTCACTAGTTTTATACCTGTCACTAGTTCTTTACCTGTCACTAGTCCTTTACCTGTCCCTAGTTCTATACCTGTCAATAGTCCTTTACCTGTCACTAGTCCTTTACCTGTTACTAGTTCTTTACCTGTCACTAGTTTTTAACCTGTAGCTAGTTCTTTACCTGTAGCTAGTCCTTTACCTGTCAATAGTCCTTTACCTGTCACTAGTCCTTTACCTGTTACTAGTTCTTTACCTGTTACTCGTCCTTTACCTGTCACTAGTTATTTACCTGTCACTAGTCCTTTACCTGTTACTAGTTATTTACCTGTAGCTAGTTCTTTACCCGTAGCTAGTCCTTTACCTGTAGCTAGTTTTTTACCAGTACCTAGTTCTTTACCTTTAGCTAGTTCTTTACCTGTCACTAGTGTTTTACCTGTAGCTAGTTATTTACCTGTTACTAGTCCTTTACCTGTCACTAGTCCTTTACCTGTTACTAGTTCTTTACCTGTCACTAGTTTTTAACCTGTAGCTAGTTCTTTACCTGTAGCTAGTCCTTTACCTGTCAATAGTCCTTTACCTGTCACTAGTCCTTTACCTGTTACTAGTTCTTTACATGTCACTAGTTTTTTTAATTGTAGCTAGTTCTTTACCTGTAGGTAGTTCTTTACCTGTAACTAGTTTTTTACCTGTCACTAGTCCTTTACCTGTCACTAGTTCTTTACCTGTTACTCGTCCTTTACCTGTCACTAGTTCTTTACCTGTCACTAGTCCTTTACCTGTTACTAGTTATTTACCTGTAGCTAGTTCTTTACCCGTAGCTAGTTCTTTACCTGTAGCTAGTTCTTTACCTGTCACCAGTCCTTTACCTGTAGCTAGTTTTTTACCAGTACCTAGTTCTTTACCTTTAGCTAGTTCTTTACCTGTAGCTAGTTTTTTACCTGTTACTAGTCCTTTACCTGTCACTAGTCCTTTACCTGTTACTAGTTATTTACCTGTAGCTAGTTATTTACCTGTAGCTAGTTCTTTACCTGTAGCTAGTTCATTAACTGTCACTAGTCCTTTACCTGTTACTAGTTCTTTACATGTCACTAGTTTTTTAAATTGTAGCTAGTTCTTTACCTGTAGGTAGTTCTTTACCTGTAACTAGTTCTTTACCTGTCACTAGTCCTTTACCTGTCACTAGTTCTTTACCTGTTACTCGTCCTTTACCTGTCACTAGTTCTTTACCTGTCACTAGTCCTTTGCCTGTTACTAGTTATTTACCTGTAGCTAGTTCTTTACCTGTAGCTAGTTCTTTACCTGTCACTAGTTCTATACCTGTCACTAGTTCTTTACCCGTTACTAGTACTTTACCTGTCACTAGTTCTTTACCCGTTACTAGTACTTTACCTGTCACTAGAGCTTTACCTGTTACTAGTTCTTTACCTGTCACTAGTCCTTTACCTGTCACTAGTCCTTTACCTGTCACTAGTTCTTTACCTGTTACTCGTCCTTTACCTGTCACTAGTTCTTTACCTGTCACTAGTCCTTTACCTGTTACTAGTTATTTACCTGTAGCTAGTTCTTTACCCGTAGCTAGTTCTTTACCTGTAGCTAGTTCTTTACCTGTCACCAGTCCTTTACCTGTAGCTAGTTTTTTACCAGTACCTAGTTCTTTACCTTTAGCTAGTTCTTTACCTGTAGCTAGTTTTTTACCTGTTACTAGTCCTTTACCTGTCACTAGTTCTTTACCTGTCACTAGTCCTTTACCTGTTACTAGTTATTTACCTGTAGCTAGTTATTTACCTGTAGCTAGTTCTTTACCTGTAGCTAGTTCATTAACTGTCACTAGTCCTTTACCTGTAGCTAGTTTTTTACCAGTACCTAGTTCTTTACCTTTAGCTAGTTCTTTACCTGTCACTAGTGTTTTACCTGTAGCTAGTTATTTACCTGTTACTAGTCCTTTACCTGTCACTAGTCCTTTACCTGTCACTAGTCCTTTACCTGTTACTAGTTCTTTACCTGTCACTAGTTCTATACCTGTCACTAGTTCTTTACCTGTTACTAGTACTTTACCTGTCACTAGAGCTTTACCTGTTACTAGTCCTTTACCTGTCACTAGTTCTTCACCTGTCACTAGTTCTTTACCTGTCACTAGTCCATTACCTGTCACTAGTTCTTTACCTGTCACTAGTCCTTTACCTGTAGCTAGTTCTTTACCTGTCACTAGTTTTTTACCTGTAGCTAGTTATTTACCTGTTACTAGTCCTTTACCTGTCAATAGTCCTTTACCTGTCACTAGTCCTTTACCTGTTACTAGTTCTTTACCTGTCACTAGTTTTTTACCTGTAGCTAGTTTTTTACCAGTACCTAGTTCTTTACCTTTAGCTAGTTCTTTACCTGTCACTAGTTTTTTTACCTGTAGCTAGTTATTTACCTGTAGCTAGTTATTTATCTGTCACTAGTTCATTAGCTGTCACTAGTCCTTTACCTGTCAATAGTTTTTTAACTGTAGCTAGTTCTTTACCTGTATCTAGTTCTTTACCTGTCACTAGTCCTTTACCTGTTACTAGTTCTTTACCTGTCACTAGTTTTTAACCTGTAGCTAGTTCTTTACCTGTAGCTAGTTCTTTACCTGTAACTAGTCCTTTACCTGTCAATAGTCCTTTACCTGTCACTAGTCCTTTACCTGTTACTAGTTCTTTACCTGTCACTAGTTTTTTACCTGTAGCTAGTTCTTTACCTGTAGGTAGTTCTTTACCTGTAACTAGTTCTTTACCTGTCGCTAGTCCTTTACCTGTCACTAGTTCTTTACCTGTTACTCGTCCTTTACCTTTAGCTAGTTCTTTACCTGTCACTAGTTTTTTACCTGTAGCTAGTTATTTACCTGTAGCTAGTTCTTTACCTGTAGCTAGTTCTTTACCTGTAGCTAGTTCTTTACCTGTCACTAGTCCTTTACCTGTAGCTAGTTTTTTACCAGTACCTAGTTCTTTACCTTTAGCTAGTTCTTTACCATTAGCTAGTTCTGTACCTGTAGCTAGTTTTTTACCTGTTACTAGTCCTCTACCTGTCACTAGTTCTTTACCTGTCACTAGTCCTTTACCTGTTACTAGTTATTTACCTGTAGCTAATTCTTTACCTGTAGCTAGTTCTTTACCTGTAGCTAGTTCTTTAACTGTCACAAGTCCTTTACCTGTAGCTAGTTTTTTTTACCAGTACCTAGTTCTTTACCTTTAGCTAGTTCTTTACCTGTCACTAGTTTTTTACTTGTAGCTAGTTATTTACCTGTTACTAGTCCTTTACCTGTCACTAGTCCTTTACCTGTTACTAGTTCTTTACCTGTCACTAGTTCTATACCTGTCACTAGTTCTTTACCCGTTACTAGTACTTTACCTGTCACTAGTTCTTTACCCGTTACTAGTACTTTACCTGTCACTAGAGCTTTACCTGTTACTAGTTCTTTACCTGTCACTAGTTCTTTACCTGTGACTAGTCCTTTGCCTGTTACTAGTTATTTACCTGTAGCTAGTTCTTTACCTGTAGCTAGTTCTTTACCTGTCACTAGTTTTTTACCAGTACCAAGTTCTTTACCTGTAGCTAGTCCTTTACCTGTCACTAGTTCTTTACCTGTCACTAGTTCTTTACCTTTCACTAGTCCATTACCTGTCACTAGTTCTTTACCTGTCACTAGTTTTTTACCTGTAGCTAGTTATTTACCTGTTACTAGTCCTTTACCTGTCAATAGTCCTTTACCTGTCACTAGTCCTTTACCTGTTACTAGTTCTTTACCTGTCACTAGTTTTTTACCTGTAGCTAGTTTTTTACCAGTACCTAGTTCTTTACCTTTAGCTAGTTCTTTACCTGTAGCTAGTTTTTTACCTGTTACTAGTCCTTTACCTCTTACTAGTGCTTACCTGTCAATAGTTTTTTACCAGTACCTAGTTCTTTACCTTTAGCTAGATCCTTACCTGTTACTAGTTTTTTACCTGTAGCTAGTTCTTTACCTGTTACTAGTGCTTACCTGTCAATAGTTTTTTACCTCTAACTAGTTCTTTTCCTGTCACTAGTTCTTTACCTGTCACTAGTCCTTTACCTGTTACTAGTTATTTACCTGTAGCTAGTTCTTTACCTGTAGCTAGTTCTTTACCTGTAGCTAGTTCTTTACCTGTCACTGTTTTTTTACCAGTACCTAGTTCTTTACCTTTAGCTAGTTCTTTACATTTAGCTAGTTCTTTACCTGTTACTAGTTCTTTACCTGTCACAATTCCTTTACCTGCTACTAGAGCTTTACCTGTTACTAGTTCTTTACCTGTCACTAGTCCTTTACCTGTTACTAGTTATTTACCTGTAGCTAGTTCTTTACCTGTAGCTAGTTCTTTACCTGTAGCTAGTTCTTTACCTGTCGCTAGTCCTTTACCTGTCACTAGTCCTTTACCTGTTACTCGTTCTTTACCTGTCACTAGTCCTTTACCTGTTACTAGTTATTTACCTGTAGCTAGTTCTTTACCTTTAGCTAGTTCTTTACCTGTAGCTAGTTTTTTACCTGTAACTAGTTCTTTACCTGTCACTAGTCCTTTACCTGTAGCTAGTTCTTTACCTGTCACTAGTTTTTTTACCTGTAGCTAGTTATTTACCTGTTACTAGTCCTTTACCTTTCAATAGTCCTTTACCTGTCACTAGTCCTTTACCTGTTACTAGTTCTTTACCTGTCACTAGTTTTTTACCTGTAGCTAGTTTTTTACCAGTACCTAGTTCTTTACCTTTAGCTAGTTCTTTACCTGTTACTAGTTATTTACCTGTAGCTAGTTCTTTACCTGTAGTTGGTTCTTTACCTGTAGCTAGTTCTTTACCTGTCACTGGTTTTTTACCAGTACCTAGTTCTTTACCTTTAGCTAGTTCTTTACCTGTTACTCGTTCTTTACCTGTCACTAGTCCTTTACCTGTTACTAGTTCTTTACCTGTAGCTAGTTCTTTACCTGTAGCTAGTTCTTTACCTGTCACTAGTTTTTTACCTGTAGCTAGTTCTTTACCTTTAGCTAGTTCTTTATCTGTTACTAGTCCTTTACCTGTCACTAGTTCTATACCTGTCACTAGTTCTTTACCTGTCACTAGTCCTTTACCTGTCACTAGTCCTTTACCTGTCACTAGTTTTTTACCAGAACCTAGTTCTTTACCTGTCACTAGTCCTTTACCTGTCACTAGTTATTTACCTGTAGCTAGTTCTTTACCTGTAGCTAGTTCTTTACCTGTAACTAGTTATTTACCTGTCACTAGTCCTTTACCTGTCACTAGTCCTTTACCTGTCACTAGTTCTATACCTGTCACTAGTTCTTTACCTGTCACTAGTCCTTTACCTGTTACTAGTGCTTACCTGTCAATAGTTTTTTACCAGAACCTAGTTCTTTACCTTTAGCTAGATCCTTACCTGTTACTAGTTTTTTACCTGTAGCTAGTTCTTTACCTGTTACTAGTGCTTACCTGTCAATAGTTTTTTACCTCTAGCTAGTTATTTTCCTGTCACTAGTTCTTTACCTGTCACTAGTCCTTTACCTGTTACTAGTTATTTACCTGTAGCTAGTTCTTTACCTGTAGCTAGTTCTTTACCTGTCACTGGTTTTTTACCAGTACCTAGTTCTTTACCTTTAGCTAGTTCTTTACATTTAGCTAGTTCTTTACCTGTTACTAGTTCTTTACCTGTCACAATTCCTTTACCTGCTACTAGAGCTTTACCTGTTACTAGTTCTTTACCTGTCACTAGTCCTTTACCTGTTACTAGTTATTTACCTGTAGCTAGTTCTTTACCTGTATCTAGTTCTTTACCTGTAGCTAGTTCTTTACCTGTCGCTAGTCCTTTACCTGTCACTAGTCCTTTACCTGTTACTCGTTCTTTACCTGTCACTAGTCCTTTACCTGTTACTAGTTATTTACCTGTAGCTAGTTCTTTACCTGTAGTTGGTTCTTTACCTGTAGCTAGTTCTTTACCTGTCACTGGTTTTTTACCAGTACCTAGTTCTTTACCTTTAGCTAGTTCTTTACCTTTAGCTAGTTCTTTACCTGTTACTAGTTCTTTACCTGTCACTAGTTCTTTACCTGTCACTAGTCCTTTACCTGTTACTCGTTCTTTACCTGTCACTAGTCCTTTACCTGTTACTAGTTATTTACCTGTAGCTAGTTCTTTACCTGTAGCTAGTTCTTTACCTGTAGCTAGTTTTTTACCTGTTACTAGTCCTTTACCTTTCACTAGTTCTTTACCTGTCACTAGTTCTTTACCTGTAACTAGTTCTTTACCTGTCACTAGTCCTTTACCTGTAGCTAGTTCTTTACCTGTCACTAGTTTTTTTACCTGTAGCTAGTTATTTACCTGTTACTAGTCCTTTACCTTTCAATAGTCCTTTACCTGTCACTAGTCCTTTACCTGTTACTAGTTCTTTACCTGTCACTAGTTTTTTACCTGTAGCTAGTTTTTTACCAGTACCTAGTTCTTTACCTTTAGCTAGTTCTTTATCTGTCACTAGTTTTTTTTACATGTAGCTAGTTATTTACCTGTAGCTAGTTCTTTATCTGTCACTAGTTCTTTACCTGTCACTAGTCCTTTACCTGTCACTAGTTTTTTTACCTGTAGCTAGTTCTTTACCTGTAGCTAGTTCTTTACCTGTAACTAGTTCTTTACCTGTCACTAGTCCTTTACCTGTCACTAGTTCTTTACCTGTTACTCGTTCTTTACCTGTCACTAGTTCTTTACCTTTCACTAGTCCATTACCTGTCACTAGTTCTTTACCTGTCACTAGTCCTTTACCTGTAGCTAGTTATTTACCTGTTACTAGTCCTTTACCTGTCAATAGTCCTTTACCTGTCACTAGTCCTTTACCTGTAACTAGTTCTTTACCTGTCACTAGTCCTTTACCTGTCACTAGTTCTTTACCTGTTACTCGTTCTTTACCTGTCACTAGTTCTTTACCTTTCACTAGTCCATTACCTGTCACTAGTTCTTTACCTGTCACTAGTCCTTTACCTGTAGCTAGTTATTTACCTGTCACTAGTTTTTTACCTGTAGCTAGTTTTTTACCAGTACCTAGTTCTTTACCTTTAGCTAGTTCTTTACCTGTTACTAGTTCTTTACCTGTCACTAGTCCTTTACCTGTTACTAGTCCTTTACCTGTCACTAGTTCTATACCTGTCACTAGTTCTTTACCTGTCACTAGTCCTTTACCTGTCACTAGTCCTTTACCTGTCACTAGTTTTTTACCAGAACCTAGTTCTTTACCTGTCACTAGTCCTTTACCTGTCACTAGTTATTTACCTGTAGCTAGTTCTTTACCTGTAGCTAGTTCTTTACCTGTAACTAGTTCTTTACCTGTCACTAGTCCTTTACCTGTCACTAGTCCTTTACCTGTCACTAGTTCTATACCTGTCACTAGTTCTTTACCTGTCACTAGTCCTTTACCTGCCACTAGTCCTTTACCTGTCACTAGTTTTTTACCAGAACCTAGTTCTTTACCTGTCACTAGTTCTTTACCTGTCACTAGTCCTTTACCTGTCACTAGTTATTTACCTGTAGCTAGTTCTTTACCTTTAGCTAGTTCTTTACCTGTAGCTAGTTCTTTACCTGTCACTAGTTCTTTACCTGTCACTAGTTCTTTACCTGTCAATAGTCCATTACCTGTTACTAGTTCTTTATCTGTCACTATTCCTTTACCTGTCACTAGTTTTTTACCTGTAGCTAGTGCTTTACCTGTAACTAGTTCTTTACCTGTCACTAGTCCTTTACCTGTCACTAGTCCTTTACCTGTCACTAGTTCTTTACCTGTAGCTAGTTCTTTACCTGTCACTAGTTTTTTTACCTTTAGCTAGTTCTTTACCTGTTACTAGTTCTTTACCTGTCACTAGTCCTCTACCTGTCACTAGTTCTTTACCTGTAACTAGTTTTTTACCAGTACCTAGTTCTTTACCTGTTACTAGTTCTTTACCTGTCACTAGTTCTATACCTGTCACTAGTTCTGTACCTGTTACTAGTTCTTTACCTGTTACTAGTCCTTTACCTGTCACTAGAGCTTTACCTGTTACTAGTTATTTACCTGTAGCTAGTTCTTTACCTGTCACTAGTTTTTTACCTGTAGCTAGTTCTTTACCTGTCACTAGTCCTTTACCTGTTACTAGTTATTTACCTGTAGCTAATTATTTACCTGTCAATTGTTTTTTTACCTGTAGCTAGTTCTTTACCTGTAGCTAGTTCTTTATCTGTAGCTAGTTCTTTACCTGTAGCTAGTTCTTTACCTGTCACTAGTCCTTTACCTGTCACTAGTCCTTTACCTGTCACTCGTCCTTTACCTGTCACTAGTCCTTTACCTGTTACTAGTTCTTTACCGCTAGCTAGTTCTTTACCGCTAGCTAGTTCTTTACCTGTAGCTAGTTCTTTACCTGTAGCTAGTTCTTTACCTGTAGCTTGTTCTTTACCTGTAGCTAGTTCTTTACCTGTAACTATTGCTTTTCCTGTACCTAGTTCTTTAATGGTAGCTAGTTGTTTACTGGTAGCTAGTTATTTACCTGTAGCTAGTTCAGAGATATGAAAATCTCTTCAGCTCAACATCTTTCTTTATGCAACGCAAGCACACTCACACACAGGTTTTTATAATGTCACCGATGGGGATTGCTGCCGTTTTACAGTCTCCTATCCAATTGTGTTTTCTTTGTTTTCGTGTTGTTTGTTACTCATAATGTTGCTGTTACCATCTCTAATAACCGAAAAGAGCTTCTGGACATAAGAACCGTGATTACTCACCTCGAACTGGACAACACATTTTTCTTTAATGAGTCTGACGTGAAGGATATACTACTTCTCCAAAACCAGGCCCAAATCCCTGTCATTACAAGGGCCGGAGAGTAGGAAATACAAGGGCCGGAGAGTAGGAAATACAAGGGCCGGAGAGTAGGAAATACAAGGGCCGGAGAGTAGGAAATACAAGGGCCGGAGAGTAGGAAATACAAGGGCCGGAGAGAATACAAGGGCCGGAGAGTAGGAAATACAAGGGCCGGAGAGTAGGAAATACAAGGGCCGGAGAGTAGGAAATACAAGGGCCGGAGAGTAGGAAATACAAGGGCCGGAGAGTAGGAAATACAAGGGCCGGAGAGTAGGAAATACAAGGGCCGGAGAGTAGGAAATACAAGGGCCGGAGAGTAGGAAATACAAGGGGTACCTTGTAAGAGTAGGTAAACCACGAGTAGGTAAACCAAAGCTACCCTCTGAATTATTTGCCAACGTGCAATCATTGGAGAACAAACTGGACCTTCTACGATTAAGATTATCCTACCAATGGGTCATTAACTGTCAAATATTATGTTTCACGAGACATGGCTAAATGACAAGATGGATAATATAGAGGTGGCTGGCTTCTCCGTGCATTAGCAGGACAGAGCAGCTACGTCTGGTAAGACAAGGGATCGGGGTGTGTGTCTCTTTGTCAATAACTGCTGGTGCGCGATATCTAATATTAAAGAAGTCTAGACACACTCCAAATCCGATACCGTCCCAATAGATCCACAGATGATGCAATCTGAATCACACAACAATCTGCCCTTTCCCACATGGACAAAAGGAACACCTGAGACTGCTGTTTATTTAATACAGCTCAGCGTTCAAAACTACAGTACCCACAAAGCTCATCACTAAGCTAAGGACCCTGGGACTAAACACCTCCCTCTGCAACTTGATCCTGGACTTCCTGAGGGGCTGCCCCCAGGTGGTAAGGGTAGTCCAGTACCTAGTTCTCCCTGTTCTCCCACTACTGCTTGGCCAAGCACGACTCCAACACCATCATTACATTTGCTGACGACACAACAGTGGTCAGGCCTGATCCCCGACAACGATGAGACAGCCTATAGGGAGCAGATCAGATACCTGCCAGTTTGGTGCCAGGATAACAACATCTCCCTCAATGTAAGGAACTGATCGTGGACTACAGGAAAAGTGAAGTGGAACAGGTAGAGAGTTTCAAGTTCCTTGGTGTCCACATCACCAACAAACGATCATGTTCCAAACACACCATTCAGTTGCGAAGAGAGCATGACAACAACTTTTCCCCTCAGGTGACTGAAAAGATTTGGAATGTTCCCCAGATCCTCAAAAAGTTATTTAGTTACACCACCTGGTGTGGCAACTTCCGGCATCTGAACAAAAGGCGCTACAGAGGGTAGTGCATCTGGCCCAGTACATCACTGGGGCCAAGCTTCCTGACATCCAGAACCTCTAAACCAGGCGGTGTCAGAGGAAGGACCAAAACGCTCCTTAACAGCTTCTACCCCCAAGTCATAAGTCTGCTGAAATGTACATTGACCTTCAAATGTACATTGACCTTCAAATTTACATTGACCTTCAAATTTACATTGACCTTCAAATTTACATTGACCTTCAAATTTACATTGCTGCTGTTTATTTTCAATTTTACAAATACTAACCGGTACCCCCTCCACATTGACTCTGTACCGGTACCCCCTGTATATAGCCTCCACATTGATTCTGTGCGGTGCCCCCTGTATATAGCCTCCACATTGACTCTGTGCGGTACCCCCTGTATATAGCCTCCACATTGACTCTGTACTGGTACCCCCTGTATATAGCCTCCACATTGACTCTGTACCGGTACCCTGTATATAGCCTCCACATTGACTCTGTACCCGGTACCCCTGTATATAGCCTCCACATTGACTCTGTGCCCGGTACCCCCTGTATATAGCTCATTGACTCTGTACTGGTACCCCCTGTATATGGCCTCCACATTGACTCTGTGCAGTTGCCCCTGTACCCCCTGTATGCCCCTGTATATGGCCTCCACATTGACTCTGTGCTGGTACCCCCTGTATGGCTATCCCACATTGACTCTGTACTGGTACCCCCTGTATAAGCCTCCACATTGACTCTGTGCCGGTGCCCCTGTATATAGCCTCCACACTCTGTGCTGGTTGCCCCTGTATATAGCCTCCACATGACTCTGTGCAGGTACCCCCTGTATATAGCCTCCACATTGACTCTGTACTGGGTACCCCCTGCCAATATGGCCTCCACATTGACTCTGTACCGGGTACCCCCCTGTGCTGGTGCCTGTATGCCGCCTCCCATTGACTCTGTGCTGGTACCCCTGTATAGCCTCCACACATTGACTCTGTACAGTACCCCTGTATATAACCTCCACATTGACTCTGTACTGGTACCCCCTGTATATAGCCTCCATTGACTCTGTACTGGTACCCCCTGTATATAGTCTCCACATTGACTCTGTACCGGTACCCCCTGTATATAGCCTCCACATTGACTCTGTACTGGTACCCCTGTATATAGCCTCCACATTGACTCTGTACTGGTACCCCCTGTATATAGTCTCCACGTGACTCTGTACCAGTACCCCCTGTATATAGCCTCCACATTGACTCTGTACCGGTACCCCCTGTATATAGTCTCCACATTGACTCTGTACTGGTACCCCCTGTATATATCACATTGACTCTGCCTGCCCCAGCCTCCACATTGACTCTGTGCAGTACCCCCTGTATATAGTCTCACATTGACTCTGTACCGGTACCCCTGTATATGCTCCACATTGACTCTGTGCGGTATTCCCCCTGTATATAGTCTCACATTGACTCTGTGCCGGTACCCCTGTATATAGTCTCCACATTGACTCTGTACTGGTACCCCCTGTATATAGTCTCCACATTGACTCTGTGCAGGTGCCTGTATATAGCCTCCCATTGACTCTGTGCAGTTGCCCCCTGTATATAGTCTCCACATTGACTCTGTACTGGTACCCCCTGTATATAGTCTCCACATTGACTCTGTGCAGTGCCCCCTGTATATAGTCTCCACATTGACTGTGCAGGTACCCCCTGTATATAGCCTCCACATTGACTCTGTACCGGTACCCCCTGTATATAGCCTCCACATTGACTCTGTACCGGTACCCCCTGTATATAGCCTCCACATTGACTCTGTACCGGTACCCCCTGTATATAGCCTCCACATTGACTCTGTGCCGGTACCCCCTGTATATAGCCTCCACATTGACTCTGTGCCGGTACCCCCTGTATATAGCCTCCACATTGACTCTGTACCAGTACCCCCTGTATATAGCCTCCACATTGACTCTGTACCGGTACCCCCTGTATATAGCCTCCACATTGACTCTGTGCAGTACCCCCTGTATATAGCCTCCACATTGACTCTGTACCGGTACCCCCTGTATATAGCCTCCACATTGACTCTGTACCGGTACCCCCTGTATATAGCCTCCACATTGACTCTGTACCGGTACCCCCTGTATATAGCCTCCACATTGACTCTGTACCGGTACCCCCTGTATATAGCCTCCACATTGACTCTGTACCGGTACCCCCTGTATATAGCCTCCACATTGACTCTGTGCCGGTACCCCCTGTATATAGCCTCCACATTGACTCTGTACCGGTACCCCCTGTATATAGCCTCCACATTGACTCTGTGCCGGTACCCCCTGTATATAGCCTCCACATTGACTCTGTACCGGTACCCCCTGTATATAGCCTCCACATTGACTCTGTGCCGGTACCCCTGTATATAGTCTCCACATTGACTCTGTACCGGTACCCCCTGTATATAGCCTCCACATTGACTCTGTACCGGTACCCCTCCACATTGACTCTGTACCGGTACCCCCTGTATATAGCCTCCACATTGACTCTGTACCGGTACCCCCTGTATATAGCCTCCACATTGACTCTGTACCGGTACCCCCTGTATATAGCCTCCACATTGACTCTGTACCAGTACCCCCTGTATATAGCCTCCACATTGACTCTGTACCGGTACCCCCTGTATATAGCCTCCACATTGACTCTGTGCCGGTACCCCCTGTATATAGCCTCCACATTGACTCTGTACCGGTACCCCCTGTATATAGCCTCCACATTGACTCTGTACCGGTACCCCCTGTATATAGCCTCCACATTGACTCTGTACCGGTACCCCCTGTATATAGCCTCCACATTGACTCTGTACCGGTACCCCCTGTATATAGCCTCCACATTGACTCTGTACCGGTACCCCCTGTATATAGCCTCCACATTGACTCTGTACCGGTACCCCCTGTATATAGCCTCCACATTGACTCTGTACCAGTACCCCCTGTATATAGCCTCCACATTGACTCTGTACCGGTACCCCCTGTATATAGCCTCCACATTGACTCTGTACCAGTACCCCCTGTATATAGCCTCCACATTGACTCTGTACCGGTACCCCCTGTATATAGCCTCCACATTGACTCTGTACCGGTACCCCCTGTATATAGCCTCCACATTGACTCTGTGCCGGTACCCCCTGTATATAGCCTCCACATTGACTCTGTGCCGGTACCCCTGTATATAGTCTCCACGTGACTCTGTACCGTAATACCCTGTATATAGTCTCCACATTGACTCTGTGCCGGTACCCCCTGTATATAGCCTCCACATTGACTCTGTACCGGTACCCCCTGTATATAGCCTCCACATTGACTCTGTGCAGTGCCCCCTGCATATCTCCACATTGACTCTGTGCAGTTGCCTGTATGTAGCCTCCATTTGACTCTGTGCCAGTACCCCCTGTATATAGTCTCCACATTGACTCTGTGCCGTACCCTGTATGTAGCCTCCACATTGACTCTGTACCGTAATACCCTGTATATGGCCTCCACATTGACTCTGTACTGGTACCCCCTGTATATAGTCTCCACATTGACTCTGTGCCGTAATACCCTGTATATAGTCACATTGACTCTGTGCAGTGCCCCTGTATATAGCCTCCACATTGACTCTGTACCGGTACCCCCTGTATATAGCCTCCACATTGACTCTGTGCAGTTGCCCCCCCTGTATATAGTCTCCACATTGACTCTGTACCGGTGCCCCCCTATATATAAGCCTCCACGGTGACTCTGTGCGGTGCCCCCTGTATATAGTCTCCACATTGACTCTGTGCCGTAATACCCTGTATATGGCCTCACATTGACTCTGTACACGTAATACCCTGTATATAGCCTCCACATTGACTCTGTACGGTACCCCCTGTATATAGTCTCCACATTGACTCTGTACCGGTACCCTGTATATATAGCCTCCACATTGACTCTGTGCAGTTTAGTCTGCCATTGACTCTGTATATAATAGTCTCCACATTGACTCTGTGCAGTTGCCCCCTGTATATAGTCTCCACATTGACTCTGTGCAGTACCCCCTGTATATAGATCTCCACATTGACTCATGCAGTTTCCCCTGTATATAGTCTCCACATTGACTCTGTGCAGTAATACCCCCTGTATATAGTCTCCACATTGACTCTGTACCGGTACCCCCTGTATATAGCCTCCACATTGACTCTGTGCCAGTACCCCCTGTATATAGCCTCCACATTGACTCTGTACCGGTACCCCCTGTATATAGCCTCCACATTGACTCTGTGCCAGTACCCCCTGTATATAGCCTCCACATTGACTCTGTGCCGGTACCCCCTGTATATAGCCTCCACATTGACTCTGTACCGGTACCCCCTGTATATAGCCTCCACATTGACTCTGTACCGGTACCCCCTGTATATAGCCTCCACATTGACTCTGTACCGGTACCCCCTGTATATAGCCTCCACATTGACTCTGTACCGGTACCCCCTGTATATAGCCTCCACATTGACTCTGTACCGGTACCCCCTGTATATAGCCTCCACATTGACTCTGTGCCGGTACCCCCTGTATATAGCCTCCACATTGACTCTGTACCGGTACCCCCTGTATATAGCCTCCACATTGACTCTGTACCGGTACCCCCTGTATCAAGCCTCCACATTGACTCTGTACCGTTACACCCTGTATATAGCCTCCACGTGACTCTGTACCGTTACCCCCTGTATATAGTCTCACATTGACTCTGTACAGTGCCCCTGTATATAGTCCTTGTTGTGACTCTGCAGTGCCCCTGTATATAGCCACGCACATTGACTCTGTGCGGTACCTGTATATAGCCTCCACATTGACTCTGTGCCGGTGCCCTGTATATCGCCACGCACATTGTTTCTGTGCAGGTGCCCTGTATATGCCTCCGCATTAGGCTCTGTGCCGGTGCACCCTGTATATAGTCTCCGCATTGACTCTGTACCGGTACCCCCTGTATATCGAATCTCCACATTGAGCTCTGTGCAGTACCCCTGTATATAAGCCTCCACATTGACTCTGTGCCGGTGCCTGTATATAATCTCCACATTGACTCTGTGCCGTAACCCCCTGTATATAGCCTCCACATTGACTCTGTGCCGTAACACCCTGTATATAGCCTCCACATTGACTCTGTACCGGTACCCCCTGTATATAGCCTCCACATTGACTCTGTGCAGGTACCCCCTGTATATAGCCTCCACATTGACTCTGTGCCAGTACCCCCTGTATATAGCCTCCACATTGACTCTGTACCGGTACCCCCTGTATATAGCCTCCACATTGACTCTGTACCGGTACCCCCTGTATATAGCCTCCACATTGACTCTGTACCGGTACCCCCTGTATATAGCCTCCACATTGACTCTGTGCAGTACCCCTGTATATAGCCTCCACATTGACTCTGTGCCAGTACCCCCTGTATATAGCCTCCACATTGACTCTGTGCAGGTACCCCCTGTATATAGCCTCCACATTGACTCTGTGCCGGTACCCCCTGTATATAGCCTCCACATTGACTCTGTACCGGTACCCCCTGTATATAGCCTCCACATTGACTCTGTACCGGTACCCCCTGTATATAGCCTCCACATTGACTCTGTACCAGTGCCTGTATATAGCCTCCACGTTGACTCTGTACGGTACCCTGTATATAGCCTCCACATTGACTCTGTGCAGTTACCCCCTGTATATAGCCTCCACATTGACTCTGTTCAGTTACCCCCTGTATATAGTCTCCCGTTGACTCTGTTCCGGTACCCCTGTATATGGCCTCCACGTTAGGCTCTGTGCGGTTCCCCCTGTATATAGTCTCCACATTGACTCTGTACCGTAATACCCTGTATATAGTCTCCACATTGACTCTGTACCGGTACCCCTGTATAGCCTCCACATTTGACTCTGTACGGTACCCCCTGTATATAGCCTCCACATTGACTCTGTGCCGGTACCCCCTGTATATAGTCTCCACATTGACTCTGTGCAGTGCCCCCTGTATAAGCCTCCACATTGACTCTGTGCAGTGCCTGTATATAGTCTCCACATTGACTCTGTGCCGTACCCCCTGTATAGCCTCCACGTGACTCTGTACCGTATTACCCTGTATGTAGCCTCCACATTGACTCTGTACTGGTACCCCCTGTATATAGCCTCCACATTGACTCTGTACTGGTAACCCCCTGTATATAGTCTCACATTGACTCTGTACCGTATTACCCCTGTATATAGCCACATTGACTCTGTGCAGTACCCCCTGTATATGCTTCCTCACATTGACTCTGTGCCGGTACCCCCTGTATATAGTCTCACATTGACTCTGTGCAGTACCCCTGTACCATCGCCTCCACATTGACTCTGTACAGTGCCCCCTGTATATAGTCTCACATTGTCTGTGCCGTAATGCCTGTATAGCCTCCACATTGACTCTGTGCAGTAATACCCTGTATATAGCCTCCCATTGACTCTGTACCGGTACCCCCTGTGTAGGTCTCATTGACTCTGTGCAGTTGCCCCCTGTATATAACCTCCACATTGACTCTGTGCAAATTTACCCCCTGTATATAGTCTCCACATTGACTCTGTACCGGTACCCCCTGTATATAGCCTCCACATTGACTCTGTGCCGGTACCCCCTGTATATAGCCTCCACATTGACTCTGTGCCAGTACCCCCTGTATATAGCCTCCACATTGACTCTGTACCGGTACCCCCTGTATATAGCCTCCACATTGACTCTGTACCGGTACCCCCTGTATATAGCCTCCACATTGACTCTGTACCGGTACCCCCTGTATATAGCCTCCACATTGACTCTGTACCGGTACCCCCTGTATATAGCCTCCACATTGACTCTGTGCCGGTACCCCCTGTATATAGCCTCCACATTGACTCTGTACCGGTACCCCCTGTATATAGCCTCCACATTGACTCTGTGCAGGTACCCCCTGTATATAGCCTCCACATTGACTCTGTGCGGTACCCCCTGTATATAGCCTCCACATTGACTCTGTGCCAGTACCCCCTGTATATAGCCTCCACATTGACTCTGTACCGGTACCCCCTGTATATAGCCTCCACATTGACTCTGTACCGGTACCCCCTGTATATAGCCTCCACATTGACTCTGTACCGGTACCCCCTGTATATAGCCTCCACATTGACTCTGTACCGGTACCCCCTGTATATAGCCTCCACATTGACTCTGTACCGGTACCCCCTGTATATAGCCTCCACATTGACTCTGTACCGGTACCCCCTGTATATAGCCTCCACATTGACTCTGTGCCGGTACCCCCTGTATATAGCCTCCACATTGACTCTGTACCGGTACCCCCTGTATATAGCCTCCACATTGACTCTGTGCAGTACCCCCTGTATATAGCCTCCACATTGACTCTGTACCGGTACCCCCTGTATATAGCCTCCACATTGACTCTGTACCGGTACCCCCTGTATATAGCCTCCACATTGACTCTGTGCAGTACCCCCTGTATATAGCCTCCACATTGACTCTGTACCGGTACCCCCTGTATATAGCCTCCACATTGACTCTGTACCAGTACCCCCTGTATATAGCCTCCACATTGACTCTGTGCCAGTACCCCCTGTATATAGCCTCCACATTGACTCTGTGCCGGTACCCCCTGTATATAGCCTCCACATTGACTCTGTACCGGTACCCCCTGTATATAGCCTCCACATTGACTCTGTACCGGTACCCCCTGTATATAGCCTCCACATTGACTCTGTGCCGGTACCCCCTGTATATAGCCTCCACATTGACTCTGTACCGGTACCCCCTGTATATAGCCTCCACATTGACTCTGTACCGGTACCCCCTGTATATAGCCTCCACATTGACTCTGTGCCGGTACCCCCTGTATATAGCCTCCACATTGACTCTGTACCGGTACCCCCTGTATATAGCCTCCACATTGACTCTGTGCCGGTACCCCCTGTATATAGCCTCCACATTGACTCTGTACCGGTACCCCCTGTATATAGCCTCCACATTGACTCTGTGCCGGTACCCCCTGTATATAGCCTCCACATTGACTCTGTACCGGTACCCCCTGTATATAGCCTCCACATTGACTCTGTGCCGGTACCCCCTGTATATAGCCTCCACATTGACTCTGTACCGGTACCCCCTGTATATAGCCTCCACATTGACTCTGTACCAGTACCCCCTGTATATAGCCTCCACATTGACTCTGTGCCAGTACCCCCTGTATATAGCCTCCACATTGACTCTGTACCGGTACCCCCTACATATAGCCTCCACATTGACTCTGTGCCGGTACCCCCTGTATATAGCCTCCACATTGACTCTGTGCCGGTACCCCCTGTATATAGCCTCCACATTGACTCTGTGCCGGTACCCCCTGTATATAGCCTCCACATTGACTCTGTACAGTACCCCCTGTATATAGCCTCCACATTGACTCTGTACCGGTACCCCCTGTATATAGCCTCCACATTGACTCTGTACCGGTACCCCCTGTATATAGCCTCCACATTGACTCTGTACCGGTACCCCCTGTATATAGCCTCCACATTGACTCTGTACCGGTACCCCTGTATATAGCCTCCACATTGACTCTGTACCGGTACCCCCTGTATATAGCCTCCACATTGACTCTGTACCGGTACCCCCTGTATATAGCCTCCACATTGACTCTGTACCGGTACCCCCTGTATATAGCCTCCACATTGACTCTGTGCCGGTACCCCCTGTATATAGCCTCCACATTGACTCTGTACCGGTACCCCCTGTATATAGCCTCCACATTGACTCTGTACCGGTACCCCCTGTATATAGCCTCCACATTGACTCTGTACCGGTACCCCCTGTATATAGCCTCCACATTGACTCTGTGCCGGTACCCCCTGTATATAGCCTCCACATTGACTCTGTGCCAGTACCCCCTGTATATAGCCTCCACATTGACTCTGTACCAGTACCCCCTGTATATAGCCTCCACATTGACTCTGTGCCGGTACCCCCTGTATATAGCCTCCACATTGACTCTGTACCGGTACCCCCTGTATATAGCCTCCACATTGACTCTGTGCCGGTACCCCCTGTATATAGCCTCCACATTGACTCTGTACCGGTACCCCCTGTATATAGCCTCCACATTGACTCTGTACCGGTACCCCCTGTATATAGCCTCCACATTGACTCTGTACCGGTACCCCCTGTATATAGCCTCCACATTGACTCTGTACCGGTACCCCCTGTATATAGCCTCCACATTGACTCTGTACCAGTACCCCCTGTATATAGCCTCCACATTGACTCTGTGCCGGTACCCCCTGTATATAGCCTCCACATTGACTCTGTACTGGTACCCCCTGTATATAGCCTCCACATTGACTCTGTGCCAGTACCCCCTGTATATAGCCTCCACATTGACTCTGTACCGGTACCCCCTGTATATAGCCTCCACATTGACTCTGTACCGGTACCCCCTGTATATAGCCTCCACATTGACTCTGTACCGGTACCCCCTGTATATAGCCTCCACATTGACTCTGTGCAGTACCCCCTGTATATAGCCTCCACATTGACTCTGTGCCGGTACCCCCTGTATATAGCCTCCACATTGACTCTGTACCGGTACCCCCTGTATATAGCCTCCACATTGACTCTGTACCAGTACCCCCTGTATATAGCCTCCACATTGACTCTGTACCGGTACCCCCTGTATATAGCCTCCACATTGACTCTGTACCGGTACCCCCTGTATATAGCCTCCACATTGACTCTGTACCGGTACCCCCTGTATATAGCCTCCACATTGACTCTGTACCAGTACCCCCTGTATATAGCCTCCACATTGACTCTGTACCGGTACCCCCTGTATATAGCCTCCACATTGACTCTGTACCGGTACCCCCTGTATATAGCCTCCACATTGACTCTGTACCGGTACCCCCTGTATATAGCCTCCACATTGACTCTGTACCGGTACCCCCTGTATATAGCCTCCACATTGACTCTGTACCGGTACCCCCTGTATATAGCCTCCACATTGACTCTGTACCGGTACCCCCTGTATATAGCCTCCACATTGACTCTGTACCGGTACCCCCTGTATATAGCCTCCACATTGACTCTGTGCCAGTACCCCCTGTATATAGCCTCCACATTGACTCTGTACCGGTACCCCCTGTATATAGCCTCCACATTGACTCTGTACCGGTACCCCCTGTATATAGCCTCCACATTGACTCTGTACCGGTACCCCCTGTATATAGCCTCCACATTGACTCTGTACCGGTACCCCCTGTATATAGCCTCCACATTGACTCTGTACCGGTACCCCCTGTATATAGCCTCCACATTGACTCTGTGCCAGTACCCCCTGTATATAGCCTCCACATTGACTCTGTACCGGTACCCCCTGTATATAGCCTCCACATTGACTCTGTACTGGTACCCCCTGTATATAGCCTCCACATTGACTCTGTACCGGTACCCCCTGTATATAGCCTCCACATTGACTCTGTGCCAGTACCCCCTGTATATAGCCTCCACATTGACTCTGTACCGGTACCCCCTGTATATAGCCTCCACATTGACTCTGTACCGGTACCCCCTGTATATAGCCTCCACATTGACTCTGTACCGGTACCCCCTGTATATAGCCTCCACATTGACTCTGTACCGGTACCCCCTGTATATAGCCTCCACATTGACTCTGTGCAGTACCCCCTGTATATAGCCTCCACATTGACTCTGTACCAGTACCCCCTGTATATAGCCTCCACATTGACTCTGTACCGGTACCCCCTGTATATAGCCTCCACATTGACTCTGTACCGGTACCCCCTGTATATAGCCTCCACATTGACTCTGTACCAGTACCCCCTGTATATAGCCTCCACATTGACTCTGTACCAGTACCCCTGTATATAGCCTCCACATTGACTCTGTACCGGTACCCCCTGTATATAGCCTCCACATTGACTCTGTACCGGTACCCCTGTATATAGCCTCCACATTGACTCTGTACCAGTACCCCCTGTATATAGCCTCCACATTGACTCTGTACCGGTACCCCCTGTATATAGCCTCCACATTGACTCTGTACCGGTACCCCCTGTATATAGCCTCCACATTGACTCTGTACCAGTACCCCTGTATATAGCCTCCACATTGACTCTGTGCAGTACCCCCTGTATATAGCCTCCACATTGACTCTGTACCGGTACCCCCTGTATATAGCCTCCACATTGACTCTGTGCCAGTACCCCCTGTATATAGCCTCCACATTGACTCTGTACCGGTACCCCCTGTATATAGCCTCCACATTGACTCTGTACCGGTACCCCTGTATATAGCCTCCACATTGACTCTGTACCGGTACCCCCTGTATATAGCCTCCACATTGACTCTGTGCCAGTACCCCCTGTATATAGCCTCCACATTGACTCTGTACCGTACCCCCTGTATATAGCCTCCACATTGACTCTGTACCGGTACCCCCTGTATATAGCCTCCACATTGACTCTGTGCAGTACCCCCTGTATATAGCCTCCACATTGACTCTGTACCGGTACCCCCTGTATATAGCCTCCACATTGACTCTGTACCGGTACCCCCTGTATATAGCCTCCACATTGACTCTGTACCGGTACCCCCTGTATATAGCCTCCACATTGACTCTGTACCGGTACCCCCTGTATATAGCCTCCACATTGACTCTGTACCGGTACCCCCTGTATATAGCCTCCACATTGACTCTGTACCGGTACCCCCTGTATATAGCCTCCACATTGACTCTGTACTGGTACCCCCTGTATATAGCCTCCACATTGACTCTGTACCGGTACCCCCTGTATATAGCCTCCACATTGACTCTGTACCGGTACCCCCTGTATATAGCCTCCACATTGACTCTGTACCGGTACCCCCTGTATATAGCCTCCACATTGACTCTGTACCGGTACCCCCTGTATATAGCCTCCACATTGACTCTGTACCAGTACCCCCTGTATATAGCCTCCACATTGACTCTGTACCGGTACCCCCTGTATATAGCCTCCACATTGACTCTGTACCGGTACCCCCTGTATATAGCCTCCACATTGACTCTGTACCGGTACCCCCTGTATATAGCCTCCACATTGACTCTGTACCGGTACCCCCTGTATATAGCCTCCACATTGACTCTGTGCCAGTACCCCTGTATATAGCCTCCACATTGACTCTGTACAGGTACCCCCTGTATATAGCCTCCACATTGACTCTGTACCGGTACCCCTGTATATAGCCTCCACATTGACTCTGTACCAGTACCCCCTGTATATAGCCTCCACATTGACTCTGTGCCGGTACCCCCTGTATATAGCCTCCACATTGACTCTGTACCAGTACCCCCTGTATATAGCCTCCACATTGACTCTGTACCGGTACCCCCTGTATATAGCCTCCACATTGACTCTGTGCCGGTACCCCCTGTATATAGCCTCCACATTGACTCTGTACCGGTACCCCCTGTATATAGCCTCCACATTGACTCTGTACCGGTACCCCCTGTATATAGCCTCCACATTGACTCTGTACCAGTACCCCTGTATATAGCCTCCACATTGACTCTGTACCGGTACCCCCTGTATATAGCCTCCACATTGACTCTGTGCCAGTACCCCCTGTATATAGCCTCCACATTGACTCTGTACCAGTACCCCCTGTATATAGCCTCCACATTGACTCTGTACCGGTACCCCCTGTATATAGCCTCCACATTGACTCTGTGCGGTACCCCCTGTATATAGCCTCCACATTGACTCTGTACCGGTACCCCCTGTATATAGCCTCCACATTGACTCTGTACAGTACCCCCTGTATATAGCCTCCACATTGACTCTGTGCCGGTACCCCCTGTATATAGCCTCCACATTGACTCTGTACCAGTACCCCCTGTATATAGCCTCCACATTGACTCTGTACCGGTACCCCCTGTATATAGCCTCCACATTGACTCTGTACCGGTACCCCCTGTATATAGCCTCCACATTGACTCTGTACCAGTACCCCCTGTATATAGCCTCCACATTGACTCTGTACCGGTACCCCCTGTATATAGCCTCCACATTGACTCTGTACCGGTACCCCCTGTATATAGCCTCCACATTGACTCTGTGCCAGTACCCCCTGTATATAGCCTCCACATTGACTCTGTACCAGTACCCCCTGTATATAGCCTCCACATTGACTCTGTACCGGTACCCCCTGTATATAGCCTCCACATTGACTCTGTACCGGTACCCCCTGTATATAGCCTCCACATTGACTCTGTACCGGTACCCCCTGTATATAGCCTCCACATTGACTCTGTACCGGTACCCCCTGTATATAGCCTCCACATTGACTCTGTACCGGTACCCCCTGTATATAGCCTCCACATTGACTCTGTACCAGTACCCCCTGTATATAGCCTCCACATTGACTCTGTACCAGTACCCCCTGTATATAGCCTCCACATTGACTCTGTACCGGTACCCCCTGTATATAGCCTCCACATTGACTCTGTACCGGTACCCCCTGTATATAGCCTCCACATTGACTCTGTACCGGTACCCCCTGTATATAGCCTCCACATTGACTCTGTACCGGTACCCCCTGTATATAGCCTCCACATTGACTCTGTACCGGTACCCCCTGTATATAGCCTCCACATTGACTCTGTACCGGTACCCCTGTATATAGCCTCCACATTGACTCTGTACCGGTACCCCTGTATATAGCCTCCACATTGACTCTGTACGGTACCCCCTGTATATAGCCTCCACATTGACTCTGTACCAGTACCCCCTGTATATAGCCTCCACATTGACTCTGTACCGGTACCCCTGTATATAGCCTCCACATTGACTCTGTACCAGTACCCCTGTATATAGCCTCCACATTGACTCTGTACCAGTACCCCCTGTATATAGCCTCCACATTGACTCTGTACCGGTACCCCCTGTATATAGCCTCCACATTGACTCTGTACCAGTACCCCCTGTATATAGCCTCCACATTGACTCTGTACCGGTACCCCCTGTATATAGCCTCCACATTGACTCTGTACCAGTACCCCCTGTATATAGCCTCCACATTGACTCTGTACCAGTACCCCCTGTATATAGCCTCCACATTGACTCTGTACCGGTACCCCCTGTATATAGCCTCCACATTGACTCTGTACCAGTACCCCCTGTATATAGCCTCCACATTGACTCTGTACCGGTACCCCCTGTATATAGCCTCCACATTGACTCTGTACCAGTACCCCCTGTATATAGCCTCCACATTGACTCTGTACCGGTACCCCCTGTATATAGCCTCCACATTGACTCTGTACCGGTACCCCCTGTATATAGCCTCCACATTGACTCTGTACCGGTACCCCCTGTATATAGCCTCCACATTGACTCTGTACCGGTACCCCCTGTATATAGCCTCCACATTGACTCTGTACCGGTACCCCCTGTATATAGCCTCCACATTGACTCTGTACAGTACCCCTGTATATAGCCTCCACATTGACTCTGTGCCAGTACCCCCTGTATATAGCCTCCACATTGACTCTGTACCGGTACCCCTGTATATAGCCTCCACATTGACTCTGTACCGGTACCCCCTGTATATAGCCTCCACATTGACTCTGTGCCGGTACCCCCTGTATATAGCCTCCACATTGACTCTGTACCGGTACCCCCTGTATATAGCCTCCACATTGACTCTGTACGGTACCCCCTGTATATAGTCTCCACATTGACTCTGCTGGTTGCCCCCTGTATATATCCTCCACATTGACTCTGTGCAGTACCCCCTGTATATAGCCTCCACATTGACTCTGTACCGGTACCCCCTGTATATAGCCTCCACATTGACTCTGTACCGGTACCCCCTGTATATAGCCTCCACATTGACTCTGTACCAGTACCCCCTGTATATAGCCTCCACATTGACTCTGTACCGGTACCCCCTGTATATAGCCTCCACATTGACTCTGTACCAGTACCCCCTGTATATAGCCTCCACATTGACTCTGTACCGGTACCCCCTGTATATAGCCTCCACATTGACTCTGTACCGGTACCCCCTGTATATAGCCTCCACATTGACTCTGTACCGGTACCCCCTGTATATAGCCTCCACATTGACTCTGTACCAGTACCCCCTGTATATAGCCTCCACATTGACTCTGTACAGTACCCCCTGTATATAGCCTCCACATTGACTCTGTACAGTACCCCCTGTATATAGCCTCCACATTGACTCTGTACCAGTACCCCCTGTATATAGCCTCCACATTGACTCTGTACCGGTACCCCTGTATATAGCCTCCACATTGACTCTGTACCAGTACCCCTGTATATAGCCTCCACATTGACTCTGTACCGGTACCCCCTGTATATAGCCTCCACATTGACTCTGTACCGGTACCCCCTGTATATAGCCTCCACATTGACTCTGTACCAGTACCCCTGTATATAGCCTCCACATTGACTCTGTACCGGTACCCCCTGTATATAGCCTCCACATTGACTCTGTACCAGTACCCCTGTATATAGCCTCCACATTGACTCTGTACCGGTACCCCCTGTATATAGCCTCCACATTGACTCTGTACCAGTACCCCCTGTATATAGCCTCCACATTGACTCTGTACCAGTACCCCCTGTATATAGCCTCCACATTGACTCTGTACCAGTACCCCCTGTATATAGCCTCCACATTGACTCTGTACCGGTACCCCCTGTATATAGCCTCCACATTGACTCTGTACTTTACCCCCTGTATATAGCCTCCACATTGACTCTGTACCGGTACCCCCTGTATATAGCCTCCACATTGACTCTGTACAGTACCCCCTGTATATAGCCTCCACATTGACTCTGTGCAGTACCCCCTGTATATAGCCTCCACATTGACTCTGTACCAGTACCCCCTGTATATAGCCTCCACATTGACTCTGTACCAGTACCCCTGTATATAGCCTCCACATTGACTCTGTACCAGTACCCCCTGTATATAGTCTCCACATTGACTCTGTACCGGTACCCCCTGTATATAGCCTCCACATTGACTCTGTACCAGTACCCCCTGTATATAGCCTCCACATTGACTCTGTACCGGTACCCCCTGTATATAGCCTCCACATTGACTCTGTACCAGTACCCCCTGTATATAGCCTCACATTGACTCTGTGCACGGTACCCCCTGTATATAGTCTCCACATTGACTCTGTACCGGTACCCCCTGTATATAGTCTCCACATTGACTCTGTACCAGTACCCCCTGTATATAGCCTCCACATTGACTCTGTACCGGTACCCCCTGTATATAGCCTCCACATTGACTCTGTACCGGTACCCCCTGTATATAGCCTCCACATTGACTCTGTGCCGGTACCCCTGTATATAGCCTCCACATTGACTCTGTACCGGTACCCCCTGTATATAGCCTCCACATTGACTCTGTACCGGTACCCCCTGTATATAGCCTCCACATTGACTCTGTACCAGTACCCCCTGTATATAGCCTCCACATTGACTCTGTGCCGGTACCCCCTGTATATAGCCTCCACATTGACTCTGTACCGGTACCCCCTGTATATAGCCTCCACATTGACTCTGTACTGGTACCCCCTGTATATAGCCTCCACATTGACTCTGTACCGGTACCCCCTGTATATAGCCTCCACATTGACTCTGTACTGGTACCCCCTGTATATAGCCTCCACATTGACTCTGTGCCAGTACCCCCTGTATATAGCCTCCACATTGACTCTGTACCGGTACCCCCTGTATATAGCCTCCACATTGACTCTGTGCAGTACCCCCTGTAT